>NW_012098144.1:404099-415177 GCF_000951045.1 Mandrillus leucophaeus
CTAGGTTTTCTTCTAGGGTTTTTAATAGTATTAGGTCTAACATTTAAGTCTCTAATCCATCTTGAATTAATGTTTGTATAAGTAGTAAGGAAAGGATCCAGTTTCAGCTTTCTACTTATGGCTAGGCAATTTTCCCAGCACTATTTATTAAATAGGGAATCCTTTCCCCATTTCTTGTTTTTCTGAGGTTTGTCAAAGATTGGATGGCTGTAGATGTCTGGTATTATTTCTGAGGACTCTGTTCTGTTCCATTGGTCTATATCTCTGTTTTGGTTACTGTAGCCTTGTAGTGTAGTTTGAAGTCGGGTAAACAACTTTCTTTCAAGGGAGCAATTTGTAAACACTGTTTTTGAGGAATCTGCAAAGGGATATCTGGGAGTGCTTTGAGACCTATTGTGACAAAGGAAATATCCTCAGATAAAAAGCAAAAAAAAGATTTCTGAGATACTGCTTTGTGATTTCTGAATTCATCTCACAGAGTTACACTGGTCTTTTCTTTCGGCAGTTTGCTTACACACTTTTGTTGGAATATGCAATGGCATTTTAGGAGAGCATTGAACTTTATGCTGACAAAGGAAATATCCTTAGAAAAAACCTAGAAAAAAATTTTCTGAGAAAGTTCTTTGTGATATGTGATTTCATCTCACAGAGTTACAGCTTCCTATTCATGGAGCCGTTTTCTATCACTGTTTTGCTGGAATCTGCAAAGGGATATTTGGGAGCGCATTGAAGCCTATGGTGACAAAGGTTATATCCAAGCTAAAAAGCAAAAAGCAGCTTTCTGTGCAACTGCTTTGTGACATGGGAATTCATCTCAGAGAGTTACACTGTTCTTTTCATTGAGCAGTTTGATAACAATATTTTTGTGGAATATGCAAAGACATATTTGGGTGCACATTGAGGCCTATAGTGAAAAAGAAAATATCCTCAGATAAACACTAGAAAGAATCTTTCTGAGAACCTTCTTTGTGATGTGCGAACTCATCTCACAGAGTTACACCTTCCTTTTCATGGAATCATTTGCTAACGTAGTTTTCATGGAATCTGCAAAGGATATTTAGGAGCACATTGTGGCCTATGGTGAAAAACTAAATATCCTCACATAAAAACTAGAAAGAAGCTTTCTGAGAAACTGCTTTGTGATGTGTGAATTTATCTCACAGAGGTACACCGTTCTTTTCATTCAGCTGGTTGATAACACTGTTTTCACGGAATCTGCAATAGGATGTTTGGGAGCACATTGAAGCCCAGGGTGGAAAAGGAAATATCTTCAGATAAAAGCCAACAGGAAGATTTCTTAGAAACTGCTTTGTGATGTGTGAATTCATCTCACAGAGTTACACTGTTGTTTTCATAGAGCAGTTTGATAACACTGTTTTCTTGGAACCTGTAATGGGATATTTTGGAGTGCATTGAAGCTTAGGGAGACAAAGAAAATATCCTTAGACAAAAACTAGAAAGAATCATTCTGAGAAACTGCTTTGTGATTTGTGAATTAATCTCACACAATTACACGATTCTTTTCATGCATCAGTTTGGTAGCACTGCTTTTGGATAATCTAAGAAGGGATATTTAGGATTGCATTGAAGCCTATGGTGACAAAGGAAATATCCTAGGATAAAAACTAGAAAGAAGCTTTCTGGGAAGATTCTTTGTGTTGTGTGAATTCATCTCACAGAGTTACACCTTTCTTTTCATGGAGCAGTTTACTAACACCATTTATGTGGAATTTGCAAAGGGATATTTGGGAGTGCACTGAGGCCTATAGTGAAAAAGGAAATATCCTCAGATAAAAACTAAAAAGAGTCTTTCAGGGAAATTGCTTTGTGATGTGTGAATTCATCTCACAGAGTTACACAGATCTTTTCATTGAGCACTTTGCTAAAACTGTTTCCTTGGAATCTGCAATGGTATATATCGGAGCGTATTGAAGCTTATGTTGACAAAGAAAATATCCTCAGGCAAAAACTAGAAAGAAGCTATCTGAGAAACCCCTTTGCGATTTGTTGATTCATCTCCCAGAGTTACATGATTCTTTTTAAGAATCAGTTTGGTAGCACTGTTTTTGTGCTGCCTTAGAAGGGATATTTCAGAGTACACGAAGCTGATGGTAGATAAGGAAATATCCTGAGATAAAAACTAGATAGAAGCTTTCTGAGAAATTTCTTTGTGATGAGTGATTTCATCACAGTGAGTTAAACCTTTGTTTTCTTTGAGCACATTGGTAGCACTGTTTTTGTGGAATGTCCAAAGTGATATTCGGGAGCTCCTAGAGTCCTATGGTGAAAAAGGAAATAACCTCAGATAAAAATTGGAGAGAAGCTTTTTGAGAAACAGTTTTGTGATGTGTGTATTCATCTCATAGAGTTTAACCTTTTTGTTGATTGAGTAGTCTCGCATCACCGTTTTTGTGGTATCTGAGAAGAGATACTTGGGAGTACAATGAAGACTATGGTGAAAAAGGAAGTATCCTTAGATTTAAATTGGAAAGAAGCTTTCTGAGAAACTGCTTTGTGCTTGGTGAATTCAGCTCACAGAGTTACACCTTTCTTTTCATTGAGCAATTTGGTAACACTGCTTTGAGGAATCTGCAAAGGGATATTTGGGAGCACAAAGAGTCCAATGGCGATAAAGGAAATAACTTCAGGTAAAAACTGGAGAGAAGCTTTCTGAGAAACCCCTTTGTGATGTGGGTATTCATCTCATAGAGCTAAACGTTTCTATTGAGGGAGCACTTTGGCATCACTGATTTTTTGGTGTCTGAGAAGGGATATTTTGGACTACATTGAAGCCTCTGGTTGTAAAGGAAATAGGCTCATATAACAACTAGAAAGAAGTTTTCTGATAATTGCTTTGTGATGTGTTAATTCATGTCTCAGAGTTACACGATTCTTTTCATGGAGCAGTTTGGTAGCAATAGTTTTGGGGAAACTGAGAAGGAATATTTTGGATCTCATTCAAGCCTATGATGACAAAGGAAATATCCTCTGATAAAAACTAGAAAGAAGCTTTCTGAGAAAGTTCTTTGTGATGTATGAATTCATCTCACAGAGTTAGACCTTTCTTTTCATGGAGTAGTTTGCTATCACTGTATTCCTGGAATCTGCAAAGGGATATTTGGGAACACATAGAGCCTATGGTGAAAAAGGAAATATCCTCAGATAAAAACTAGAAAGAGGCTTTCTGAAAAACTGTTTTGTGATGTGTGAATTCAACTGACAGAGTTACATCGTTCCTATCATTGAGCAGTTGGCTAACACAGTTTTCTTAGAATATGCAATGGGATAATTCAGAGATCATTGAAGCTTAGGATGACAAAGGAAATATCTTCAGACAAAAACTAGAAAGAAGGTTTCTGAGAAACTGCTTTGTTATGTGTGAATTCATCTCACAGAGTTACATGATCCCTTTCAAGGAGCAGTATGGTAGCACTACTTGTGGGGGATCTGAGAAGGCATATTTTCAATCGCATTGAAGCCTATGCTGATAAAGGAAGTATCTTCAGATAAAAAGTAGAAATCAGCTTTCCAAGAAGATTCTTTTTAATGTATGTCTTCATCTCACAGAGTAACACCTTTCTTTTCATGGAGCTGTTTGCTAACACTGTTTTCATGGAATCTGCAAAGGGATATTTGAGAGCGCATTGAGGCCTATAGTGAAAAAGGAAATACCCTCAGATTAAAACGAGAAAGAAGATTTCTGAGAAACTGCTTTGTAACGTGTGAACTCATCTCACAGAGTTACATTGTTATTATCTTTGAGCAGTTTGATAACACTGTGTTCTTGGAATCTGCAATAGGATATTTGGGAGTGCATTAATGTCTATTGTGATAAAGGAAACATCCTCAGATAAAAACCAAAAAGAATCTTTCTGTGAAACTGCCTTGTAATGTGTCAGTTCACCTCATAGTGTTACACTGTTGCTTTCATTGAGAAGTTTGCTAACACATTTTTCCTGGAATCTGCGATATTCCAGAGCACATGAAGGAATTTGATGAAAAAGGAAATATTCTCAGTTAAAAACGAGAAAGAAGCTTTCTGAGAAACTGCTTTGTTATGTGTCAATTCATCTCACAGAATTACACCATTCTTTCCATGGAGCAGTTTAATAGCACTGTTTTGGGGGAGTCTGAGAAGGGATATTTTGGATCGCATTGAAGCCTATGGTGACAAAGGAAATATCCTCAGATAAAAATAGAAAGAAACTTTCTGAGAAACTTCTTGGGATGCCTGTACTCATCTCACAGAGTAACACCTTTTTTCATGGAGCAGTTTGCTAACACTCTTTTCATGGAATCAACAAAGGGATATTTGGGAGCGAGGTGAGGCCTATTTTGGAAAAGGAAATATCCTCAGAAAAAAACTAGAAAGCAGCTTTCTGAGAAACTGCTTTGTGATGTCTGAATTCATCTCACAAAATTCCACCTTTGTTTTCATGGAGCAGTTTGCTCACACTCTTTTCATGGAATCTGCAAAGGGATATTTGCGAGCACTTTGAGGTCTATAGTGAAAAAGGAAATATCCTCAGCTAAAAACTAGAAAGAAGCTTTCTGAGAAAGTTCATGATGCATGAATTCATCTCACAGAGTTACACCTTTCCTTTCATGGAACCGATTGCTCACATTGTTTTCATGGAATCTGCAAAGGGATATTTGGGAGCGCATTGATGCCTATGGTGAAAGAGGAAATATCCTCAGATAAAAATAAAAAAAGAAACCTTCTGTGAAACTGCTTTGTGAGGTGTGAATTCATATCATTGCGTTGCCCTGTTCTTTTCATTGAGAAGTTTGCTAACACTTTTTTCGTGAAATCTGTAATGGGATATCCCAGAGAGCATTGAGGAATATGGAGAAAAAGGTAATATTCTCAGAGAAAATCTAGAAAGAAGCGGTCTGAGAAATGGCTTTGTGGCGTGTGAATTTATCTCACAGAGATACACCATTCCTTTCATGGAGCAGTTTGGTAGCACTGTTTTTGGGGATCTGAGAAGGGATATTTTTTATCGCATTGAAGCCCATGTGTGACATATGGAAATATAATCAGATAAAAACTAGAAGAAGCTTTCTGAGAAACTTCTTTGTGATGTGTGTATTCACCTCTCAGAGTAACATCTTTCTTTTCAGGGAGCAGTTTGCTAACACTGTTTTTGTGGAATCTACAAAGTGATATTTGGAAGCGAGTTGAGACCTATGGTGAAAAGGAATATATCCTCAGATAAAAACTAGAAGGAAGATTTCTGAGAAACTTCTTTGTGATGTGTGATTTCATCTCACAGAGTTACACCACACTTTTCATGGAGCAGTTTGCTGACACTGATTTCGTGGAATCTGCAATAGGATATTTTGGAGTTCATTGAAGCCTTTGGTGACAAATGAAATATCCTGAGACAAAAACCAAAAGGAAGCTTTCTGTAAAACTGCTTAGTGATGTATGAATTCACCTCACAGAGTTACACTTTATTTTCATAGCACAGTTTGGTACCACTGTTTTTGGGGAATCTGGAAAGGGATATTTTTGATTGCATTGAAGCCTATGGTGACAAAGGAAATATTCTCAGACAAAAACTAGAAAGAAACTGTCTGAGAAACTGCTTAGTGATGTGTGAATTCATCTCACAAGGTTACACTGTTGTTTTCATTTAGCAGTTTGCTAACAGTGTTTTCTTGGAACCTGCATTCTGATATGTTGGAACACATTGAAGCATTGAAGCCTATGGTTGCAGAGGATATATCAGATAAAATCCAAAGATAAACTTTCTGTGAAACTACTTTGTGATGTGTGTAATCACCTCACACATTGTGTTACACTGTTCTTTTCATTGAGAAGTTTGTTAACACATTTTTTCTGGAATCTGCAATGGGATATTCGGTAGTGCATTGAAGAATATGGTGAAAAAGTAAATATGCACAGGTAAAAACTAGAAAGAAGCTTTCTGAGAAACAGCTTTGTGATGTGTGAATTCATTCCACAGAGTTACACCATTCTTTTCACAGAGCAGTTTAGTAGCACATTTTTGGGGTATCAGAGAAGGGATATTTTGGATCACATTTAAGCATGTGGTGACCAAGGAAATATCCTCAGATAATAACTACAAAGAAGCTTTAGAAGAAACTGCATTGTGATGCATGTATTCACCTCAGAGAATAATACCTTTCTTTTCATGGCACAATTTGCTAACACTGTTTTCATGGAACCTACAAAGGTCACTCCATATGGGAGTGAGCTGAGGCCTATGGTGACAAAGGAAATATCCTCAGAGAAAAACGAGAAAGTAGCTTTCTGAGAAATTTCTTTGTGATGTATGAATTCATCTCACAGAGTTATGCCTTTCTTTTCTTGGAGCAGTTTGCTAACACTGTTTTCATGGAACCTGCAAAAGGTTATTTGGGAGCACATTGAAGCCTATGGTGAAAAAGGAATTATTCTCAGATAAAAACCAAAAAGAATCTTTCTGAGAGACTGCTTTGGGATGTGTGAATTGGTCTCCCAGAATTACACTGTTCTTTTCATTGAGCAGTTTACTAACACTGTGTTCATGGAATGTGCAATGAGATATTTTGGAATGTATTGAAACTTTTCATGGAGTAGTTTGCTATCACTGTATTCCTGGAATCTGCAAAGGGATATTTGGGAACACATAGAGCCTATGGTGAAAAAGGAAATATTCTCAGATAAAAAAATAGAAAGAGGCTTTCTGAGAAACTGCTTCATGATGTGTGAATTCATCTTAGAGAGTTACACTGTTCTTTTCATTGAGCAGTTTGCTAACACTGTTCTTGGAATCTGCAGTGGGATATTTTGGA
The DNA here is from genome assembly GCF_000951045.1 of Mandrillus leucophaeus. NCBI lineage: Eukaryota > Metazoa > Chordata > Mammalia > Primates > Cercopithecidae > Mandrillus > Mandrillus leucophaeus. Next base: position 410,904 of record NW_012098144.1, read on the forward strand.
GCACATTGAAACTTATGGTGACAAAGGAATTATCCTCAGATAATAACTAGAAAGAAGCTTTCTGAGAAACTGCGTTGTGATGTGTTAATTCAATTCACAGAGTTACATGATTCTTTTCATGGTTCAGTTTGGTACCACTGTTTTGGCGGAATCTGAGGAAGGATATTTTGGATCACATTGAAGCCTATGGTGTCAAATGAAATAACCTCAGATAAAAACTAGAAATATGTTTTCTGAGAAAGGTCTTTGAGGTGTTTGAATTCATCTCACAGATTTACGCCTTTCTTTTCATGGAACAATTTGCGAACACTGTTTTTGTGGAATCTGTAAAGGGATATTTGGGAGTGCATTGAGGCCTACAGTAAACAGGGAAATATCCTCAGATGAAAACTAGAAAGAAGTTTTCTGAAAAACTGTTTTGTGATGTGTTTATTCATCTTACAGAGACACACCATTCTTTACATTGAGAAGATTGATAACACTGTTTTCATGGAATCTGCAATAGGATATTTGGGAGTATATTGAAGCCAATAGTGACAAAGAAATTATCCTCAGATAAAAAACAAAAAGAAGCTTTCTGTGAAATTCCTTTGGGATGTGTGAATTCATCTCACAGAGTTACACCTTTCTTTTCTTTCAGAAGTTTGCCAAGACTTTTTTCGTGGAATCTGCAATGGGGTATTCCATAGCGCATTGAGGATTATGGTCAAAAAGGATATAAACTCTGAGAAGAAACTATAAAAAAGCTTTCTGAGAAACAGCTTTGAGATGTGTGAATTCATCTCTCAGAGTTACACTTCAGTTTTTATGGAGTTGTTTGGTAGCACTATTTTTGGGGGTCTGAGATGGCATATTTTGAATTGCATTGAAGTCAACACTGAAAAGGAAATATCTTCAGATTAAAATTAGAAAGAAGCCTCTGTGAAACTCCTTAGTGATGTGTGGTTTCATCTCACAGAGTTAAACTATCCTTTTCATTGAGCAGTTTGCTAACACTGTTTTCTTGGAATCTGGTATGGGATATTTCGGACTGCATTGAAGCATATAGAGACAATGGAAATATCCTCATATAAAAACTAAAAGGAAGCTTTCTGATATACCAATTTGTGATGTGTTAATTCAACTCACAGCACTTCATGATGCTTTACATGGATCAGTTTGTTAGCACTGTTTTTGTGGAATCTGAGAGAGTATATTTTGGATCACTTTGAAGCCAATGGTGACAAAGAAAATATCCTCAGATAAAAACTAGAAAGAAGCTTTCTGAGAAAATTCGTTGTGATGTGTGAATTTACCTCACAGAGACAAACCTTTCTTATCATTTATTAGTTTGGTAACACTGTTTTTATGTAATCTGCAATAGGATATTAGGGAGTGCATTGCAGCCTATGGTGACAAAGGAAATATCCTCATAAATAAAACAAAAAGAAGATATCTGAGAAACTGCTTTTTGATGTGTAAATTCATCTCACAGAGTTACGCTGTTCTTTTCTTTCAGCAATTTACTAACACTGCTCTCTTGGAATCTGCAATGGGATATTTCGGAGAACATTGAAGGTTATTGTGACAAAGGAAATATCCTGAGACATAAAACAGAAAGAAGCTTTCTGAGAAACTGCTTTCTGATTTGAGAATTTATCTCACAGACTTACACGATTCTTTTCATGGAGCAGTTTGGTAGCAATGTTTCCGGGGAATCTGAGAAGGGATATTTTGGATTGCATTGAAGCCTAAGGAGACAAAAGAAATATCCTCAGATAAAAACTAGAAAGAAATTTTCTGGGAAAGTTATTTGTGATGTGTGAATTGATTTCACAGAGTTACACCTTTCTTGCTTTGGAGCAGTTGCTTACACTGTTTTTGTGGAATCCTAAAAGGGATACTTGGGAGTGCATTGAGGCCTATGGTGAAAAAGGCAATATCCTCAGATAAAAACTAGAAAGAAGCTTTCTGAGAAACGGCTTTCTGATGTGTTAATTCATTTCAACGAGTTACACAGTACTTCTGTTTGAACAGTTTGGGAACACAGTTTTCGTGGAATCTGCAAAGGGATATTTTGGAGTGCATTGAACCATTTGGTAACAAAGGAAATATCCACATATAAAAACTAGAAGAAGCTTTCTGAATAAACTCTTTCTGGTGTATTAATTCATCTCACAGTGTTACATGATTTTTTTCTTGGAGCAGTTTGGTGGCACTGTTTTTGGGGAATCTGAAAACGAATATTTTGGATCACATTGAAGCCAATGGTGACAAAGTAAATATCCTCAGATAAAAACTAGAAAGAAGCTTTCTGAGAAAGTTCTTTGTGATGTATGAATTCATCTCCCAGAGTTACCCTGTGTTTTTCCCTGAGCGGTTTGCTAACACTGTTTTCTTGGAATCTGCAATGGGATACTTTGGAGTGCATTGAGGCTCATGGTGACAAAGGAAATATCGTCATAAAAAAACAAAAAAGGAGCTTTCTGAGAAACAGCATTGTGATGTGTGAATTCATCTCACAGAGTTACACTGTTGTTTTCATTGAGCAGTTGGCTAGCACTGTTTTATTGGAATCTGCAATGGGATATTCTGGGGTGCATTGAACCTTATGGTGAAAAAGGATATATACTCAGACAAAAACTTGAAAGAAGCTTTCTAAGAAACTGCTTTTTGATACGTGAATTCATCTAACAGAGTACCACCATTCTTTTCATGGAGCAGATTCGTAGCACAGTTTTTGGAGAATGTGAGAAGTGATATTTTGGGTTGCGTTGAAGCCTACAGTGACAAAGGAAATATCCTCAGATAAAAACTAGAAAGAAGCTTTCTGAGAAAGTTCTTTGTGATCTGTGATTTCATCTCACAGAGCTACATATTTCTTTTCCTGGAGAAGTTTGCTAAAACTGTTTTCGTGGAATCTGCAATGGGATATTTAGAAGTGCATTGAGGACTACAGTGAAAAAGGAAATATCCTCAGATAAAAACTATACAGAAACTTTCTGAGAAACTGCTTTGTGATGTGTGAATTCATCTCACAGAATTACACCATTCTTTTTATTGAGCAGTTTGATAACACTGTTTTTGGGAATCACAGAAGGGATATTTTGGATGGCTTTGGAGCCTATAGTGAAAAAAGAAATATCCTCTGATAAAAACTAGAAAGAAGGTTTCGGAGAAACAACTTTGTGATGTGTGAATTCATCTCATAGAGTTACACCATTCTTTTCATTGAGCAGTTTGCTACCACTGTTTTCGTGGAGCCTGTAAAGCCATATTTGGGAACACATTGAGGCCTATGGAGAAAAAGGAAGTATCCTCCAATAATAACTAGTCAGAAGCTTTCTGAGAAACTGCTTTGTGATGTGTGAATTCAACTCACAGAATTACGCCATTATTTTCATTGAGCAGTTTGATAACACTGTTTTCCTGCAATATGCAATGGGATATTTGTGAGTGCGTTGAAGCCTGTGGTGTCAAAGGAAATATCCTTAGACAAAACTAGAAAGAAGCTTTCTGAGTACATGGTTTGTGATGTGTGAATTCATCCCCCAGGGTTACACTTTTCTTTTCATTGAGCAGTTTAATAACACTGTTTTTGTGGTATCTGTGAAAGGATATTTGGGAGCCCTTTGAGGCCTATAGTAAAAAATGAAATATCCTCAGATAAAAACTAGAAAGACGATTTCTGAGAAACTTCTTTGTTATATGTGAATTCATCTCACAGAGTTAAACCTTTCTTTTCATTGTCCTGTTTGATATCACTGGTTTCGTGGAATCTTCAATGGGATATCTGGGAGTGCATTGAATCCTATGGTGACACAGGACAGATACTCAGATAAACACAAAATGAAGCTTTCTGGGAATCTCCTTTGTGATGTGTGCATTCATCTAACAGTGTTACACGAATCTTTTCATGGAGCAGTTTGCTAATTCTGTTTTTGTGGAATCTGGAATAGGATATTTGGGAACACATTGAAGCCTATGGTGACAAAGAAAATATCCTCAGATAAAAACTAGAAAAAAGCTTTCTGTGGAAACTCTTTGTGATGAATGAATTCATCTCACAGAGTTAAACCTTTCTTTTCATGGAGAAATTTGCTAACACTACCTTCCTGGAATCTGCAAAGGGATAATTGGGAGCACATTGAGTCCTCTGGTTAAAAAGGAAACATCCATGAGCATGGTATGTTCTTCCATTTGTTTGTGTCCTCTTTTATTTCACTGAGCAGTGGTTTGTATTTCTCCTTGAAGAGGTCCTTTACATCCCTAGTAAGTTGGATTCCTGGGTATTT
>NW_012098144.1:417183-434637 GCF_000951045.1 Mandrillus leucophaeus
GATGAGTTTGTGTCCTTTGTAGGGACATGGATGCAGCTGGAAACCATCATTCTCAGCAAACTATCGCAAGGACAGAAAACCAAACACTGTATGTTCTCACTCATAAGTGGGAATTGAACAATGAGATCACTTGGACATGGGAAGGGGAACATCACACATCGGGGCCTATCACGAGGAGGGGGGAGGGGTGAGGGAATGCATTGGGAGTTATACCTGATGTAAATGACGAGTTGATGGGTGCTGACGCGTTGATGGATGCAGTACGCCAACATGGCACAGGTATACATATGTAACAAACCTGCACGTTATCCACATGTACCCTAGAACTTAAAGTATAATAAAATAATAATAATAAAAAGGAAACATCCTCAGATTAAAACTAGAAAGAAGTTCACTCTTTTCATTGAGCAGTTTGATAACACTGTTTTCTTCGAAACTGCATTGGCATATTTTGGAGTGCCCAGAAGTTTATGGTGAGAAAGGAAATATCCCCATATATAAACTAGAAAGAAGATTTCTGAGAAACCCTTTTGTGATATGTTAATTCATCTCACAGAGTTAAACGATTCTTTTGATGGATCAGTTTGGTAGAACTGTTTTTGAGGCAGCTGACAAGAGATATTTTGGATTGCTTTGAAGCCTATGTTGACCAAGTAAATCTCCTCAGATAAAAAGTAGAAAGAAGCTTTCTGAGAAACTCCTTTGTGATGTGTGAACTCATCTAACAGAGTTACATGATTGTTTTATTGGAATAGGTTGCTAACACTGTTTTCGTGGAAACTTCAATAGGATATTTGGGAGCACATTGAAGCCTAGAGTGATAAAGGAAACATCCTCAGACAAAAACGAAAAAGATGCTTTCTGAGAAACTGTTTTCTGATGTGTGAATTCATCTCACAGATTTACACCTTTCCTTTCATGGAGCAGTTTGCTGACACTATATTCGTGGAATCCGCAAAAGGATATTTGCAAGCGCATTGAGGCCTGTGGTGAAAAAGTATATATCCTTAGAAAAAAACTTGAAAGAATCTTTCTGAGAATCTGCTTTGTGAGTTGTGAATTCATCTCACATAGTTACACTTTCCCTTTCATTGAGCACTTTGCTAACACTTTCTTCGTGGAATTTGCAATGGGATATTCTGGAGCGCATTGCAGAATGTGGTGAAAATGGAAATATCCTGAGATAAAAACCAGAAAGAAGCTTTCTGAGAAACAGCTTTGTGATGTGTGAATTCATCTCACAGGGTTTCACCATTCTTTTCATGGAGCAGTTTTGAGGCCTGTTTTTCGGGAATCTGAAAAGGGATAAATTTGATCACATAGAAGCCTATAGTGACACAGGAAATATCCTTAGATAAAAACCAAAAAGAAGAGTTTTGAGAAACTGCTTTGTGATTCCTGTTTTCATCTCACAGATTTACACCTTTTTATTCATGGATCTGTTTGCTAACACTTTTTATGTGGAATCTGCTATGGGATATTTGGGAGCACTTTGAGGAATATAGTGAAAAAGGAAATATCCTCAGATAAAAACTAGAAATAAGATTTCCAAGAAACAGCATTTTGCTGTGTGAATTCATCTCACAGAGTTACACCATTCTTCTCATGGAGCAGTTTGGTAGGCCTGTTTTGGGGAATCTGAGAAGGGACATTTTCTATCACATTGAAGCCTATGTTGAAAAAGGAAATATCCTCAGATAAAAACTAGAAAGAAGCTTTCTACGAAACTGTTTTGTGATATGTGAATTCATCTCACAGAGTTACAAGATTATTTTCTTGGAGAAGTGTGCTAACATTGTTTTTGTGGAATCTGCAATAGCATAGTTGGGAGCTCATTGAAGCCTATGGTGACAAAGGAAATATCTTCAGACAAAAACCAAGAAGAATCTTTCTGAGATATTGGTTTGTGGTGTGTGAATTAATCACAGATTTACACCTTTCCTTTCATGGAGCAGTATGCTAACACTATTTTCGTGCAATACCCAAAGGGATATTTGTGAGCGCATTGAGGCCTATGATGAAAAAAGAAATTTCCTCAGATAAAAAAATAGAAAGGATCTTTCTGAGAAACTGCATTGCAATGTGTGAATTCATCTCACAGAGTTGCACTGTTCTTTTCATTGAGCAGTTTGCTAACTCTGTTTTCTTGGAATCTGCAATGGGATATTGTAGAACGTTTGAAGTTTAATTTGACAAAGGAAATATCCTCACAGAAAAGCTAGAAGGAAGCTCTCTGAGAAAGTGCTTTGTGGTGTGCTAATTCATCTCACAGAGTTACACGATTCTTTTCATGGATCACTTCGATAGCACTGTTTACGGAGAATTTGAGAAGGGATATTTTGGATTGCATTGAAGCCTATGGTGACAGAGGAAATATCCTCAGATAAAAACTATAAAGAAGCTTTCTGAGAAACTTCCTTGTGATTCATGTATTCATGTCACAGAGTAACACCTTTCTTTTCATAGAGCAGTTTGCTAAAACTTTCGCGGATCTACAAAGGGATATTTGGGAGTGAGTTGAGGCCTCTGGTGAAAAAGGAAATATCCTCAAGTAAAAACTAGATAGAAGTTTTCTGTGAAACGGCTTTGTGATGTGTGAATTCAACTAACAGAGTTACACCACTCGTTTCATGGAGCAGTTTGGTAGCACTGTTTTTGTTGAATCTGAGTAGGCATACTTTGGATTGCATTGAAGCATATGGTGTCAATGGAAATATCCTCAGATTAAAACTAGAAAAAAGTTTTCTGAGAAACTGGTGTGTGATGTGTGAATTCATCTCAGAGAGTTACACCATTCTTTTCATGGGGCAGTTTGGTAGCACTCTTTTTGGGGAATCTGAGAAGGGATATTTGGATGGCTTTGAAGCCTGTGGTGACAGAGGAAATAGCCTCAGACAAAATCTAAAAAGAAGCTTTCTGAGAAATTGCTTTGTGATGTGTAAATTCATCTCAGAGATTTACACTGTTCTTTTCATGGAGCAATTTGCTAACACTGTTTTCGTGGAATCTGCAAAAGGATATTCGTGAGCATATTGAGGCCTATGGATTAACAGGAAATATCTTCAGATAAAAACTAGAAAGAAGCTTTCTGAGAAACTGCTTAGTGTTGTGTGAATTTATCTCACAGAGTTACACTGTTCTCTTCATATAGCAGTTTGCTAACACTGTTTTCTTGGAATCCACAATGTGACATTTCAGAGCGCATTGAATCTGATGGTGACAAAGGATATATCCTTAGAGAAAACCTAGAAAGAAGGTTTCTGATAAACTGCTTTCTGATTTGTGAATTCATTTCACAGAGATACAGCTTTTTTTTTCATGGATCAGTTTGGTAGCACTGTTTTTGGGGAATCTGAAAAGGGATATTTTCTATCAAATTGACGCCTATGGTGACAAAGGAAATATCTTCAGATTAAAACCTGAAAGAAGCACAGTTTCTGTGGAAACTGCTTTGCAATGTGTGAATTCATCTTACAGTGTTACATTGTTCTTTTCATTGAGCAGTTTGATAACACTGTTTTCGTGGAATCTGAGGTAGGATATGTAGGAGCGCATTGAGTCCTGTAGTGACAAAGGAAATATCCTCAGATAAAATCTAGGGAGAAGCTTTCTGAGAAACTGCTCTGTGATGTGTGAATTCATCGTACAGAGGTACACTATCTTTTCATTGAGCAGTTTTTTAAGACTGTTTTCATGGAATCTGCAATATTACATTTTGGGGCACTTGAATCCTATGTTGACAAAGGAAATATCCTCAGTTTAAAACCAAAAAGAAGGTTTCAGTGAAACTGCTTTCTGATGTCTGAATTCATCTCACAAAGTTACATCATTCTTTTCATTGAGAAGTTTGCTAACGCTTTTGTCTTGGAATCTGCAATAGGATATTTAGGAGGTCAATGAAACCTCTGCTGACAAAGGATATATCCTCATAGAAAAACCAAAAAGAAGCTTTCTGAGAAACTGCTTTGTGATGTGTGAATTCATTTCACAGAGTTACACAGTTCTTTTCATTGAGGAGATCGTTAACACTGTTTTCTTGGAATCTGCAATGAGATATTTCAGAGCGCATTGAAACTTACTGTGAATTAGGAAGAATCATCAGACAAAAACTAGAAAGATACTTTCTGAGAAACTGCTTTGTGATTTGTGAATTCATCTCACAGAGTTACATGATTCTTTCCTTGGATCTGTTTGATTGCACTGTTTTTGGGGAATCTGAGAAGGGATATTTTGGAACGCATTGAAACCTATGGTGACTGAGGAAATATAATCAGATACAAACTAGAAAGAGGCTTTCTGAGGAAGTTTTTGTGATGTGTGAATTCATTTCACAGAGTTACACCTTTCTTTTCATGGAGTAGCTTGCTAAAACTGTTTTCATGCAATCTGCAAAGGGATATTTTGGAGCACATTGAGGCCTATCGTGAAAAAGGAATTAACTTCAGATAAAAAGTTGAAAGAAGTTTTCTGAGAAACTGCTTTGTGATGGGTGAATTCATCTCACAGAGCTACATCATGCTTTTCTTTGAGCCGTTTGATAACACTGTCTTCATAGAGTCTGCAATAGGACATTTTTGAGTGCATTGAAGCCTATGGTGACAAAGGAAATACCCTCAGAAAAAAATTAGAAAGAAGCTTTCTGAGAAACTGCTTTTTGATGTGTGAATTCATCTCACATCGTTACACTGTTCTGTTCATTGATCAGTTTGCTAATGTTGTTTTCTTGGAATCTGCAATATGATATTTCAGAGTGGATTGAAGTTTATGATGACAAAGGAAATATCCTGAGGCAAAAACTAGAAAGAAGCTTTCTGATGAACTGCTTTTTGATTTCTAAAATCATCTCACAGATTTACACCTTTCCTTTCATGGAGTAGCTTCGTAGCCCTGTTTTTGGGGAATCTGAGAAGGGATATTTTGGATCACTTTGAAGCCTGGTGTCAAAGGAAATATCCTCAGATTAAAACTAAGTAGAAATTCTCAGAGAAACTTCTTGGTGATTGTGAATTCATCTCACAGAGTTACAACTTTCTTTTCATTGAGCAGTTTGCTAACACTGTTTTCATGGAATCTGCAAAGGAATATTTTGGAGTGCACCAAGGCCTATGGTGAAAAAGGAAATATCCTCAGGTTAAAACTAGAAATAAACTTTCTGAGAAACTTCTTTGTGATGTGTGTATTCATCTCACAGAGTTACACTGTTGTTTTCATTGAGCAGTTTGCTAACACTGTTTTCTAGGAATCTGCAATTTCATATTTCGGAGTGCATTGAGACTTATGGTGACAAAAGAAATACATTCACATATAAACTAGAAAGAAGCTTTCTAGTTTACCACTTTGTGATGTATTAATTCATCTCCCAGTGTTACACAAATCTGTACATGGATCAATTTTTTATCACTGTTTTTGGGGAATCTGAGTAGGGACATTTTGGATAGCATTGAAGCCTAGGGTGACAAGAAATTATCCTCAGATAAAAGCTAGAAAGAAGCTTTCTCAGAAAGGCTTTGGTGATGTGAGAATTCATCTCACAGAGTTACACCTTTGTATTTGTGGAGCAGTTTGCTAACACTGTTTTCGTGGAATCTGCAAAGGGATATTTGGGAGCACATTGAGGCCAATGGTGAAAAAGGAAATATCCTCAGATAAAAACTAGAAAGAAGCTTTGTGACAAACTGCTTTGTGATGTGTGAATTCATCTCACAGAGATACAGTGTTCATTTCATGGAGCAGTTTGGTAGCAGTGCTTTTGGGGAATCTGAGAAGGGATATTTTGGAATGCATTGATGCCTATGGTGACAAAGGAAATATCCTCTGACAAAAAAGTAGAAAGAAGCTTTCTGAGAAAATTCCTTTTGTTGTGTGAATTCATGTGAACGACTGAACCCTTTCTTTCCATGGTGCAGTTTGCTAACACTGTTTTCCTGGAATCTGCAAAGGGATATTTGGGAAAGCATTGAGGCATAGGGTGAAGAAGAAAGTATCCTCAGATAAAAACTAGAAAGAACCTTTCTGAGAAACAGCTTTGTGATGTGTAATTTCATCTCACAGAGTTACACTGTGCTTTTCATTGAGCCATTTGGTAACACTGTTTTTGAGGAAACTGCAATAGGATATTTGGGAGTGCATTGAAGCCTATGGAGACAAAGGAAATATCCTCAGAAAAAAAAAAAAGAAGCCTTCTGAGAAACAGGTTTGTAATATGTGAATTTACCTCTCTGTGTTACACTGTTCTTTTCATTGAGTAGTTTGCTAACACTGTTTTCTTGGAATCTCCTATGGGATACTTTAGAGCACATTAAAGTTTAAGGTGACAAAGGACAAAAACTAGAAAGAAACATTCTGAGAAACTGCCTTGGAATTTCTGAATTCATCTTACAGAGTTACACAATTCTTTTCATGGCACAGTTTGTTAGCATTGTTTTTACTCAATCTGAGAAGGTATATGTTGATCTCATTGAAACCTACGATGATAAAGGTAGTATCTTCAGATTATAAGTAGAAAGAAGATTTCTGAGAAAGTTCTTTGTTATGTGTGAATTCACCTCACAGTGTTACACCTTTCTTTTCATGGAGCAGTTTGCTAACTCTGTTTTCCTAGAATCTGCAAAGGGATATTTGGGAGTGCATTGAGGACTATGGTGAAGTAGGAAGTACCCTCAGATAAAAACTAGAAGGAACCTTTCTCAGAAACTGCTTTGTGATGTGTGATTTCATCTCACAGAGTTACACCACACTTTTCCTTGAGTAGTTTGATAACACTGTTTTCATGGAATCTGCAATAGAGTGTTTGGGAGTGCATTGAAGCCTATGGTAACAAAGGAAATATGCTCAGATAAAAACCAAACAGAAGCTTTCTGAGAAACTACATTGTGTTGTGTCAATTCATCTCACAAAGTTACACCTTACTTTTCATGGAGCAGTTTACTAACACTGTTTTTGTGGAATCTGCCAAAGGATATTTGGGAGTGCTCTGAGGAAAATGGTGATAAAGGAAATATCCTCAGATAAAACCTAGAATGAGGGTTTCTGAGAAATCACTTTGTGATGTGTAAATTCATCACATGGAATTACACGATTCTTTCATGGATCAGTAAGGTAGCACTGTTTTTGGTAAATCTGAGAAGGGATATTTTGGATCACATTGAAGCTTATAGTGACAAAGGAAATATCCTCAGGGAGGAACTGGAAAGAAGCTTTCTGGGAAAGGTCCTTCTGATGTGTGAATTCATTTCAGAGTTACACTGTTCTTTTCAATGAGCAGTTTGCTAACACAGTTTTCTTGGAATCTGCAATGGGATATTTGGGAGTGCATTGAAGCTTATGGTGACAAATGAAAATCCTTATATAAAAACTAGAAAAAATAATTCTGAGAAACCACTTTGTGATGTGATCATTCATCTCACAGAGTCACACAATACTTTTCATGGAGCAGTTTGGTAGCACTATTTTTGGGGAATCTGAGAACGGATATTTTGTATCACATTGAAGCCTCTGGTGACAAAGGAAATACCCGCGGTTAAAAACTAAAAAAAAAATTTTCTGAGAAGGGTCTTTGTGATGTCTGAGTTAATCTCACAGAAGTACACCATTCTTTTCATGGAGCAGTTTGCCAAAACTGTTTTCGTGGAATATGCAATAGGGCACTTTAGAGTGCATTGAGGCCCATAGTGACAAAGGAAATATCCTCAGATAAAAACTAGAAAGAAGCTTTCTGAGAAACTACTTTGTGATGTGTGAGTTCATCTTCCTGAGTTACACCTTTCTTTTCATGGAGCAGTTTGCTAAAACTGCTTTCCTGCAATTTGCAAAGGGATATTTGGGAGCACCTTGAGGCCTATGGTGAGAAGAGAAACATCCTCTGATAAAAAGTAGAAAGAAGCTTTATGAGAAACTGCTACGTGATGGTTGAATTCATCTCACAGAGTTACACCTTTCTTTTCATTGAGCAGTTCGGTAGCACTTTTTTGGGGGAATCTGCAAAGGGATATTCTGGAGCTCATAGAGGCTGATGGTGAAAAAGGAAATATCTTCAAATAAAAACTGGAGAGAAGGTTTTTGAGAAACTGTTTTGTGATGTGTGCGTTCACCTCACAGAGTTACACCTTTCTTTTCATTGAGCAGTTCGGTAGCACTTTTTTGGGGGAATCTGCAAAGGGATATTCTGGAGCTCATAGAGGCTGATGGTGAAAAAGGAAATATCTTCAAATAAAAACTGGAGAGAAGGTTTTTGAGAAACTGTTTTGTGATGTGTGCGTTCACCTCATAGAGATAAACCATATTTTTGATTGACCAGTTTGGCATCACTGTTTTTGTGGTGTCTGAGAAGGGATATTTGGGAACGCTTTGAGGCTGATGGTGGAAGAGTAAATATGCTGCACAGATGAAAGGTAGAAAGGAGCCTTCTGAGAAATTTCTTTGTGATGGGTGAATTCATCTCCCAGAGGTAAACCATTCTGTTCATTGAGCCGTTTGCTAACCCTGTTTTTGTGGAATCTACAAAGGGATATACGAAGCACAGAGAAGCCTATGGTGAAAAAGGAAATAACTTCAGATAAAAACTAGAAAGAAGCTTTCTGAGAGACTGTTTAGTGATGGGTGAATGCATCTCACAGTGTTAAATCTTTCTTTTCATTGAGCAGTTTGGTAACACTGCTTTTGTGGAATCTGTAATGGGATATTTGGGAACACATAGAGTCCTGAGTTGAAAGAAGAAAATTCTCCAGGTAAAAACTGGAGAGAATCTTTCAGAGAAAGTCCCTTGTGATTTGTGCATTCATCTCATACAGCTAAACATTTCTGTTGAGTGAACACTTTGGCATCACTGTTTTTGTGGTGTCTGAGAAAGGATACTTGGGAGTACATTGAAACCTGTAGTTTAAAAGGAAATATCCATATGTAAAAACTAGAAAGAAGCTTTCTGAGAAACTCCTTTGTGATGTGTGAATTCAACTCACTGAGTTACACTGTTCTTTTCATTAAGCAGTTTGCTAACACTGTTTTCTTGGAATCTGCAATGGGATATTTCAGAGCACATTGATGCTTATGGTGACAAAATAAATAATATCACATAAAAACTAGAAAGAAGCTTTCTGAGACCACTTCATGATGTGTTAATTCATCCCACAGAGTTACACGACTCTTTTAATGGTGCAGTTTACCGGCAGTGTTTCTCGGGAATCTGAGAAGGGATTTTTTGCGTTGCATTGAATCTTATGGTGACAAAAGAAATATCCTCACAAAAACTGGAAAGAATCTCTCTGAGAAACCACTTTGTGATGTGTTAGTTCACCTCACAGAGTTACATCCCTTTCTTTTCTTGGAGCACTTTGCCATCACTGTTTTTGTGGAATCTGCAAAGGGATATTTGGGAGCACATGGAGGCCTATAGTGAAAAAGGAAATATCCTCAGATAAAAACTAGAAAGAAGCATTCTGAGAAACTGCTTTGTGATGTGTGAATTCACCTCACAGAGTTACACCATTCTTTTCATGGAGCAGTTTGGTAGAACTGTTTTTGAGGAATCTGGGCAGGGATATTTTGGATTGCATTGAAGCCTTTGGTGACAAAGGAATTATCCTCAGATAAAAACTAGAAAGAAGCTATCTGAGAAACTTCTTTGTGATGCGTGAATTCACTTCACAATTGTACACCTTTCTTTTCAAGGAGCAATTCGCTAACACTGTTTTCACGGATTATGCAATGGGATATTTGGGAGCGCATTGAGGCCTATGGTGAAAAAGGAAATATCCTCAGGTAAAAACTGAAAAGAAGCTTTCTGAGAAACTGCTTTGTGATGGGTGAATCCATCTCACAGAGCTACATCATTGTTTTCTTTGAGCCATTTGATAACATTGTGTTCATGGAGTCTGCAATAGGATATTTCAGAGTGCACTGAAGCCTATGGATACAAAGGAAATGTCCTCAGAAAAAAATTAGAGAGAAACTTTCTGAGAATCTGCTTTTTCATGTGTGAATTCATCTCGCAGCATTACACTGTTCTGTTCGTTGATCAGTTTGCTAACACTGTTTTCTTGGAATCTGCAATTGGATATTTCAGAGGACATTGAAGTTACTGGTGACAAAGGAAATATCCTGAGACAAAAACTAGAAAGAAGCTTTCTGAGAAACCTGTTTGTGATGTGTGAATTCACTTTACAGTGATACACCTTTCTTTTCCTGGAGCAATTCCCCAGCACTGTTTTTGGGGAATTTGAGAAGGTGTATTTTGAATTGCATTGAAGCGTAGGGTGATAAAGTAAATATCCTCAGATAAAAACTAGAAAAAAGCTTTCTGAGAAACAGCTTTGTGATGTGTGAATACATCTCACAGAGTTACACAGTTCTTTTCATCAAGCAGTTTACTAACAGTGTTTTCTTGGAATCTGCAATGGGATATTTCGGAGCACCTTGAAACTTATGGTGACAAAGGAAATATCTTCACATAAAAACTAGTAAGAAGCTTTCTGAGAAACTGCTATGTGATGTGTTAATTCATCTCACAGCGTTACACCACTGTTTTCATGGATCAGTTTGGTAGCACTGTTTTGGGTAACCTGAGAAGGGATATTTTGGAGCACATTGAAGTATATGTTGACTAAGGAAATATCCTCAGATGAAAACCAGAAAGAAGCTTTCTGAGAAAGTTCTTCATCATGTGAGAATTCAACTCACATCGTTACTAATTTCTTTTCATGGAGCAGTTTGCTAGCACTGTTTTCGTGGAATCTGCAAAGGGATATTTGGGAGCTCATTGAGGACTATGTTGAAAAAGTGCATATTATCAGTTAAAAGCTAAAAACAATCCTTCTGAGAAACTGCTTTGTGATATGTGAATTCATCTCACAGAGTTACATTGTTGTTTTCATTGAGAAGCTTGGTCACACTGTTTTCCTGGAATCTGCAATGGGTTATTTCAGAGCACACTGAAGCCTATGGTGACAAAGGAACTATAATCAGATGAAAACCAAGAAGAAGCCTTCTGAAAAACTTTGTGTTGTGTCAACTCATCTCACAGAGTTACACTGTTCTTTTCATTGACCAGTTTGCTAACATTGTTTTCTTTGAGTCTGCAATGGGATATTTCGGAACACATTGAAGCTTATGGTGACAAAGGAAATATCCTCAGCCAAAAACTAGAAAGAAGCTTTCTGAAAAACTGCTTTGCGATTTGTGAATTCATCTTAGAGTTACACAATTCTTTTCAGGGAGCAGTTTGTTAGCAGGGCTTCCTGGGAATCTGAGAAGGGATATTTTGGATCGCAATGAAGCCTATGGTGACAAAGGAAATATCCTCAGATAAAAACTGGAAAGAAACATTCTTAGAAAGCTCTTTGTGATGTGTGAATTCACCTCACAGACTTACACCTTTCCTTTCATGACGCTGTTTGTTAACACTGTTTTCGTAGAATCTGCAAAGGGATACTTGGGAGCGCACTGAGGTCTATGGTGAAAAAGGAAATATCCTCAGATAAAAACTAGAAAGAAGCTTTTTGAGAAACTGCTTTGTGATGTGTGAATTCATCTCAGAGGGTTACACTGTTCTTTTCATTGAGATGGATGCTAAAAGTGTTTTCTTGTAATCTGCAATGGGATATTTCAGAGCGCCTAGATGCTTATGGTGACAAAGGAAATACCCTCATACAAAAACTAGAAGGATGCTTTCTGAGAAACCGTTTTGTGATTTGTGACTTCTTCTCATAGAGTTACACGAATCTTTTCATGTAACAGTTTGGTAGAGCACTCTTTGTGAAATATGAGAAGGGATATTTTAGATTGGATTGAAGCCGATGGTGCCAACGGAAATATTCTCAGATAAAATCTAGAAAGAAGCTTTCTGAGAAAGTTCTTTGTCATGTGTGAATTCATCTCACAGAGTTACACCTTTCTTTTCATGAAGCAGTTTGCTATCACTGTTTTCATGGAATCTGCAATGGAATATTCCAGAGCGCATTGAGGTCTATAGTGAAAAAGAAGTTATCCTCAGATGAATACTAGAAAGAAGCTTTGTGAGAAACTGCTTTGTGATGGGTGAATTCGTCTCAAAGTGTTACACTTTTCTTTTCATTGAGCCCTTTGGTAGTGCTGTTTTTGGGGAATCTGCAAACGAATTTTCGGGAGCTTACAGAGGTCTAATGTGAAAAAGGAAATATCTTCAGATAAAAACTGGAGAGAAAGCTTTTGAGAAACTGTTTTGTGATGTGTGTATTCACCTCATAAAGATAAACCATTTTGTTTATTGAGCAGTATGGCCTCACTGTTTCTGTGGTGTCTGAGAAGGGATATTTGGGAGCACATTGAGGCTGATGGTGGAAAAGTAAACATGTTCAGATGAAAACTGGAAAGGAGCTTTCTAAGATACTGTTTTGTGTTGAGTGAATTTTTCTCACAGAGTTAAATCTCTCTTTTCATTGAGCAGTTTGGTAACACTTTTTTTTTTTTTGAATATGAAAAGGGATAATCAAGAGCGGATAGATGCCAAAGTTGAAAAAGGAAATATCTTCAGGTTGAAACTGGAGAGAATGTTTCTGATAACTCCTTTGTGATGCATGCATTCATCTCATAGAGGTGAAGCTTTCGGTTGAGAGAGCAGTTTGGCATCAGTGTTTTTGTGGTGTCTGAGAAGGGATATTTAGGAGCACATGGAAGCCGATGGTGGAAAAGGAAATATCCTGAGATAAAAACTAGAAAGAACCTTTCTGAGAAATTTCTTTGTGATGGGTGAATTCAACACACAGAGTTCCACCTTAGTTTTCTTTGAGCAGTTTGGTTGCACTGATTTTATGGAATCTGCAAAGGGATATTCAGGAGCTGCTAGAGGCCTATGGTGAAAAAGGAAATAACATCAGATGAAAACTGGAGAGAAATTTTTCAAGAAACGGTTTTGTGATGTTTGTATTCATGTCATAGAGTTTAACCTTTTTGTTTACTGAGCAATTTGGCGTCACTGTTTTTGTGGTATCTGAGAAGAGTTTTTGGGGGCACATTGAATCCAATGGTGAAAAAGGAAATATCCTCAGATTTAAACTAGAAAGAAGCTTTCTGAGAAATGTCGTTGTGATGGTTGAATTCATCTCACAGAGTTACACCTTTCTTTTCATTTTCTAGTTTTGTAACACTGTTTTTGTGTAAACTGCAAGGGGATATTTGGGAGCGCATAGAGGCCTAAGGTGAAAAAACAAAATTCTTCAGTTAAAAACTTTAGTGAAACTTTCAGAGAAACTCCTTTGTGATATCTGCATTCATCTCATAGGGCTAAACGTTTCTGTTGAGGGAGCACTTTGGCATCAGTGTTTTTGTGGTGTCTGAGATGGGATATTTGGGAGTGCATTGAAGCCTATGGTGGAAAAGGAAATATCCTCAGATAAAAACAAGAAAGAGGCTTTCTAAGAAACTACTTTTGGATGGGTGAATTAATCTCACAGAGATTCACAGGTGTTTTCATTTAGCAGTTTGATAATACTGTTTTTGTGGAATCTGCAATAGGACATTTGGGAGTGTATTGAAGCCTATGGTGACAAAGGAAATGTCCTCAGAAAAAAACAAAAAGGAAGCTTTCTGAGAAACTTCTTTGTGATGTGTGAATTCATCTCACACATTTACACCTTTCTTATCGTGGAACAGATTGCTAACACTGTTTTCGTGGAATCTGCAAAGTGATATTCACGAATGCCTTGAGGCTTATGGTGAAAAAGGAAATATCCGCAGACAAAAACTAGAAAGAAGATTTCTGAGAAACTGCTTTGTGATTTCTGAATTCATCTCACAGAGTTACACGATTCTTTTCATGGAACTGTTTGGTAGCACTGTTTTGGGGAAATCTAAGAAGGCATACTTTGGATCACATTGAAGCCTATGGTGACAAAGTTAATATCCTCAGTTTAAAACTAGAAAGAAGCTTTCTGAGAAACTGCTTTGTGATGTGTGAATTCATCTCACAGAGTTACACCTTTCCTTTCATGGGAAAGTTTGCTAACACTGTTTTCGTGGAATCTGCAAAGGGATATTTATGAGCGATTTGAGACATTTGGCAAAAGGGAAATATCCTCAGATTAAAACTAGAAAGAAGCTTTCTGAGAAACTGCTTTGTGATGTGTGAATTAATCTCACAGAGTTACACTGTTCTTGCATTGTGCATTTTGCTAGCAATGTTTTTGTGAAATATTCAATAGTATATTTTGTAGCACATTGAAGCCTATGGTGACAAAGGAATTATCCTCAGATAAAAACCGAAAAGAAGTTTTTTCAGAAACTGCTTTGTGATGAGGGAATTCATCTCATAGAATTACACTGTTCTTTTCATTGAGCAGTTTGCTAAATCCTGTGTTTTTGGAATCTGCAATGGGATATTTTGGAGCACATTTAGGTTTAGGGTAACAAAGAAAATATCCTCAGACAAAAACTAGAAAGAAGCGTTCTGAAAAACTGTTTTGTGATTTGTGAATTCATCTTACAGAGTTACCTGATTCTTTACATGGAGCAGTTTGGTAGCACTGTTTTCATGGAATCTTCAAAGGGATATTTGGGAACTCCCAGAGGCCTATGGTGAGAAAGGAAATAACTTCAGATAAAAACTGGAGAGAAGGTTTTTGAGAATTGGTTTTTATTCATATCATAGAGTTTAACATTTTTGTTGATTGAGCAGTTCAGCATCACTGTTTTTGTGGTATCTAAGAGGATATATTTGGGAGCACATTGAAGGCTATGGTGAAAAAGGAAATCTCCTCAGATTTGAACTAGAAAGAAGCTTTCTGAGAAACTGCTTTGTGATGGGTGAATTCTTCTCACAGAATTACACCATTCTTTTTATTGAGCAGCTTGGTAGCACTGTTTTTGTGGAATCTGCACAGGGATATTTGGGAGCACATAGAGGCCTAACGTGAAAAAAGAAAATTCTTCAGGTAAAAACTGGAGAGAAGCTTTCTGAGAAACTACTTTATTATGTGTGTATTCATCTCATAGAGCTAAACATTTCTGTTGAGGGAGCACTTTGGCTTCACTGTTTTTATGGTATCTGAGAAGGGATACTTGGGAGCCCACTGAAGTCTATGGTGGAAAAGAAAATATCCTCAGATAAAAACTAGAAAGAAGCTTTCTGAGAAACTGGTTTCTAATTTGTGAATTCATCTCCCAGAGTAACAATTTCCTTTCATGGAACAGTTTGTTAACACTGTTTTTGTGGAATCTGAGAAAGCATATTTTGGATCACATGCAAGCCTATGCTGACAACAGAAATATCCTCAAATAAAAACTAGAAACAAGCTTCCTGAGAAACAACTTTGTTATGGGTGAATATATCTCACAGAGTTAAAGCTTTGTTTTCAATGCAGAGTTTGGTAGCACTGACTTTGTGGAATCGGCAGAGGGATATTTGGGAGCGCATAGAGGCCTAAGGTGAAAAAAACATTCTTCAGGTAAAAACTGTAGAGAACTTTCTGAGAAACTCCTTTTTGAGGTGTGCATTCATCTCATAAAAGTAAACATTTCTGTTGAGGGAGCACTTTGGTATCACTGTTTTTGTGGTGACTGACAAGGGATATTTGGGAATGCATTGAAGCCTAAGGTGGAAAAGGAAATATCCTGATATAAAAAATAGAAAGAAGCTTTCTGAGAAACCGCTTAGTAATGTGTTAATTCATCTCAGAGTTACACGATTAGCAGTTTGGTAGCACTGTTTTTGTTGAATCTGAGAAGGGATATTTTGGATCGCATTGAAGCCTATGATTATAAAGGAAATATCCTCAGATTAAAAGTAGAAGGAAGCTTTCTGAGAATGTTCTTTGTGATGTGTGAATTATTCTCACAGAGTTACACCTTTATTTCATGGAGCAGTTTGCTGACACTGTTTTCGTGGGATCTGCAAAGGGATATTTGGGAGTGCATTGAGGCCCATAGCGAAAAAGGAAATATCCTGAGATAAAAACTAGAAAGAACCTTTCTGAGAAACTGCTTTGTAATGTGTGAATTCAGGTCACAGAGTTACAACATTCTTTTCATGGAACAGTTTGGTAACAATGTTTTCATGGAATCTTCAATAGGATATTTTGGAATGCATTGAAGTCTACGGTGACATAGGAAATATCCAAGATAAAAACCAAAAAGAAGCTTTCTGAGAAACTGCTTTGGGATGTGTGAATTCGTCTCACAGAGTTGCACTATACTTTTCATTGATCAGTTTGCTACCACTGTTTTCCTGGAATCTACAATGGGATACTTTGGAGTGCATCAATGCTTAGGGTGACAAAGGAAATATCCTCAGACAAAAACCAGAAAGAAGGTTTCTGAGAAACTGCTTTGTCTTTTGTGATTTCATCTCACAGAGTTACACGATTCTTTTTATGGAACAGTTTGGTAGCACTGTTTTCAAAGAATTTGCAAAGGTATATTCGGGAGCTCCCCAAGGTCTATGGTGAAAAAGGAAATAACTTCAGATAAAAAAGAGAGAGAAGCTTTTTGAGAAACAGTTTTGTTGTGTGTATTCATCTCATGGAGTTTAACCTCTTTGTTGATTGAGCAGTTTGGCATTACTGTTTTTGTGCTATCTGAAAATAGATATTTAGGAACACATTGAAGTCTACAGTGAAAAAGGAAATATACTCAGATTTAAACTAGAAATGCAGCTTTCAGAGAAACTGCTTTGTGATGAGTGAACTCATCTCACAGAGTTACACCTTTCTTTTCATGGAGCAGTTTGTTAGCACTGTTTTTGTGGAATCTTCACAGGGATATTTCCAAGCATGTAGAGGCCTAAGGAGAAAAAAGAAAATTCTTCAGGTAAACACTGGAGAGAAGTTTTCTGAGAAAATCTTTGTGATTTGTGCATTCATCTCACAGAGCAAAATATTTTTGTTGAGGGAGCACTTTGGTATTACTGTTTTTGTGGTGTTTGAGAAGGGATATTTGGAAGCACCTTGAAGCCTATGGTGGAAAAGTAAATATCCTCCAATAAAAACTAGAAAAATGCTTTGGAGAAACTGCTTTGTGATGGAACAATTTATCTCACAGACTTATATCATTCTTTTCTTTTTTAAATTATTATTATACTTTAAGTTCTAGGGTACATGTGCATAATGTGCAGGCTTGTTATATATGTATACTTGTGCCATGTCAGTGTGCTGCACTCATCAACTCGTCAGCACCCATCAACTCGTCATTTACATCAGGTATAACTCCCAATGCAATCCCCCCCCCACTCCCACCTCCCCATGATCCCATGATAGGCCCCAGTGTGTGATGTTCCCCTTCCCGAGTCCAAGTGATCTCATTGTTCAATTCCCACCTATGAGAGAACATTCGGTGTTTGGTTTTCTGTTCTTGTGATAGTTTGCTGAGAATGACAGTTTCCAGCTACATCCGTGTCCCTACAAAGGACACAAACTCATCCTTTTTTATGGCTGCATAGTATTCCATGGTGTATATGTGCCACATTTTCTTAATCCAGTCTGTCACTGATGG
>NW_012098144.1:435996-436681 GCF_000951045.1 Mandrillus leucophaeus
AGTTCTGCTCTGATCTTAGTTATTTCTTGCCTTCTGCTAGCTTTTGAATGTGTTTGCTCTTGCTTCTCTAGTTCTTTTAACTGTGATGTTAGAGTCTCAATTTTAGATCTTTCCAGCTTTCTCTTGTGGGCATTTAGTGCTATAAATTTCCCTCTACACACTGCTTTAAATGCGTCCCAGAGATTCTGGAATGTTGTATCTTTGTTCTCATTGGTTTCAAAGAACGTCTTTATTTCTGCCTTCATTTCGTTGTGTACCCAGTAGTCATTCAGGAGCAGGTTATTCAGTTTCCATGTAGTTGAGAGGTTTTGATTGAGTTTCTTAGTCCTGAGTCCTAGTTTGATTGCAGTGTGGTCTGAAAGGCAGTTTGTTATAATTTCTGTTCTTTTAATTTGCTGAGGAGTGCTTTACTTCCAATTATGTGGTCAATTTTGGAATAAGTGTGATGTGGTACTGAGAAGAATGTATATTCTGTTGATTTGGGGTGGAGAGTTATGCAGGTGTATATTAGGTCTGCTTGCTGCAGAGATGAGCTCAATTCCTGGATATCCTTGTTAGCTTTCTGTCTCGTTGATCTGTCTAATGTTGACAGTGGGGTGTTGAAGTCTCCCATTATTATTCTATGGAAGTCCAAGTCTCTATGTAAGTCTATATGGACTTGCTTTATGAATCTGGGTGCTCCTGT
>NW_012098144.1:437651-458066 GCF_000951045.1 Mandrillus leucophaeus
CATTTCATTCATTTGATCCTCAATCGCTGATACTCTTTCTTCTAGTTGATCGAGTTGGTTACTGAAGCTTGTGCATTTGTCACGTATTTCTCGTGTCATGGTTTTCATCTCTGTCAGTTCGTTTATGGCCTTCTCTGCATTAATTATTCTAGTTATCAATTCTTCCACTCTTTTTTCAAACTTTTTAGTTTCTTTGAGCTGGATATGTAATTCCTCCTTTAGCTCTGAGAAGTTTGATGGACTGGAGCCTTCTTCTCTCATCTCATGAAAGTCATTCTCCATCCAGCTTTGATCCGTTGCTGGTGATGAGCTGCGTTCTTCAGTTGACAATGCAGTAATCACCTGTCTTCTGTGTCGCTCACACTGAGAGCTGGAGACTGGAGCTGTTCCTATTCGGCCATCTTGCTCCTGCTATTACTGTTATCGTGAAAACTGCAAATGGATATTTGGGAGGGCATTGACGCCTATGGTGAATAACTAAATATCCTCAGATAGAAACGAGAATGAAGTTTTCTCAGAAACTGCTTTGTGATGTGTGAATTCATCTCACAGAGTTACACGATTCTTTTCATGGATCAGTTTAGTAGCACTGTTTTTGGGGAATTCGAGAAGGGATACTTTGGATCGCTTTGAAGCCTATGGTGACAAAGGAATTATAGTAGGATAAAGACTAGAAAGACACTTTCTGAGAAACTGCTTTCTGATGCATGAATTCATATCACAGAGTTACACTGTTCTTTTCACCGAGCAGTTTGCTAACACTGTTTTCATGGAATCTGCAGAGGTATATTTGGGATCTCATTGAAGCTTATGGTGACAAAAGGAAATACCCTCATGAAAGTACTGGAAAGGAGCTTTCTGAGAACCCACTTTGTGATGTGTGAATTCATCTCACAAGATTACACTGTTCTTTACATTGAGCAGTTTGCTAACACTGAATTCGTGGAATCTGCAATGGGATATTCGGAGTGTATTGAAGATTATGGTGACAAAGAAATATCCACAGACAAAAACTGGAAAGAATCTTTCTGAGAAACTGCATTGTGATTTGTGAATTCATCTCACAGAGTTACACGAGTCCTTTCATGGAGCAGTTTTGTAGTTCTGTTTTTGGGGAATCTGAGAAGGGATATTTTGAATCGCATTGAAGCCTATGGTGACAAAGGAAATATCCTCAGATAAAAACAAGAAAGAATCTTTCTGAGAAACTGCTTTGTGGTGCGTGAATTAATCTCACAGAGTACACCGTTCTTTTCATTCAGCAGTTTGCTAACACTTTTTTCATGCAAACTGCAAAGGGATATTTGGGAGTGCAAGAAGGCCTATTGTGAAAATGGAAATATCCTGAGATAAAAACTAGAAAGAATCGTTCTGATAAACTGCTTAGTGATATGTGAATTCATATCACAGTGTTACACCATTCTTGTCATTGAGCAGTTTGCTAACACTCTTTTCATGGAATCTGCAAAGGGAGCATTGAAGTTTAAGTAACAAAAGAAATATCCTCATATGAAAACTAAGAAGAAGCTTTCTGAGAAACTGCTTTATGATGTGGTAATTCAAATCATAGAGTTAAATGATTCTTTTCATGGATCAGTTTGGTAGCTCTGTTTTGGGGAATCTGAGAAGGGATATTTTGGATCACTTTGAGGCCTATGGTCACAAAGGAAATCTCCTCAGATAAAAACTAGAAGGAAGCTTTCTGAGAAACTTCTTTGTGATATGTGAATTCATCTCATGGAGTTACACCTTGTTTTTCATGGAACAGTTTCCTAACACTGTTTACATGGAATTGGCAAAGGGATATTTGGGAGTGAATGGAGGCCTATAGTGAAAAATTAAATATTTTCTGATAAAAATAAGAAAGAAGCTTTCTGAGAAACCGCTTTGTGACGTGATAATTCATCTCACAGTGTTACACAATTCTTTCCTGTATCCGTTTGGTAGCACATTTTTTGGGGATTCTGAGAAAGGATATTTTGGATTGGTTTGAAGGCTATGGTGACAAAAACAAGAAAGAAACTTTCTGAGAAAGTTCTTTGTGATGTGTGAATTCTTCTCCAAGAGTTACACTTTTCATTTCATGGAGAAGTTTGCTAACACTGTTTTCCTGGAAGCAGCAAAGTGATATATAGGAGCCCATGGTAACTTATGGGCACAAAGGAAATAAGCTCATATAAAAACTAGAAAGTAGCTTTCTGGGAAACTGCTTTGTGGGGTGTGAATTCATGTCACAGAGCAACACTGTTCTTTGCATTGAACTGTTTGCTAACACTGTTTTTGTGGAATCTGCAATGGGATATTTCAGAGCGCATTGAAGCTTATGGTGACATAAGAAATATCCTCAGACAAAAACTAGAAAGAAGCTTTCTGAGAAACTGCTTTGTGATTTGTGAATTCATCTCACAGAGTTACACCTTTATTTTCTTGGAGCACTTTACTAACACTGATTTTGTGGAATCTGTAAAGGGATATTTGGGAGCACCTTGAGGCCAATGGTGAAATAGGAAATATTCTCAGATTAAAAACTAAAAAGAAGCTCTCTGAGAAACTGCTTTGTGATGTGTGAATTCATCTCACAGACTTACAGGATTCTTTGCCTGGACCAGTTTGGTAGCACTGTTTTGGGGGAATCTGAGAAGGAATATTTTGGATCTTATCAAAGTCTATGGTGACAAAGGAGTTATCCTCAGATAAAAACTAGAAAGAAGCTTTCTGAGAAACTTCTTTGTGATGTTTGTACTCATGTCACAGATTTACACCTTTATATTCATAGAGCCGTTTGCTAACAGTGTTTTCTTTGAATTTGCAAAGGGATATTTGGGAGTGCATTGAGGCCTATAGTGAAAAAGGAAATATCCTCAGATAAAAAATAGAAAGAAGACATCTGAGAAACTGCTTTCTGATGTGTGAATTCATCTTAGAGGGTTACATCATTCTTTTCATTGAGCAGTTTGCTAACACTGCTTCTGTGCAATCTGCAAAGGGATATTTGGGAGCTCATTGAGGCCTATGGTGACAGAGGAAATATCATTACACAAAAACCAAAAAGAAGCTTTCTGAGAAGCTGCTTTGTGATTTGTGAATTTTTCTCACAGATGTACACGTTTATTTTAATGGAGCAGTTTGCTAACAGTATTTTCGTATAATCTGCAAAGGCATATTCATGAGCACATTGAGGCCTATAGTTTAAAAGGAAATATCATCTTACAGAAACCAGAAAGAAGCTTTCTGAGAAACTACTTTGTGATTTTTGAATTCATCTCACAGAGTTACACGATTCTTTTCATGGAACAGTTTCATAGCACTGTTTCTGGGGAAACTGAGAAGGGATATTTTGGATCACATTGAAGCCTTAGGTGACAATGGAAATATCCTCAGATAAAAACTAGAAAGAAGCTTTCTGAGAAAGTTATCTATGAGGTGTGAATTCATCTGAGAGAATTAAACCTTTCTTTTCATGGAGCCTTTTGCTAACACTGTTTTCATGGAATCTCCAAAAGGATATTTGGGAGTGCATTGAGACCTATGGTGTAAAAGGAAATATACTCAGATAAAAACTAGAAAGAAGTTTCCTGAGAAACCACTTTGTGATATGGGAATTCATCTTACAGAGTTTCACTGCAGCTTTCTTTGAGCAGTTTGATAACACTTTTTTTGTGTGATCTGCAACAGGATATTTCAGAGTGCATTGAAGCCTCTGGAGTCAAAAGAAATATCCTCAGATACAGACCCAAATGAATCATTCTGTGAAACTGCTCTGTGATGTGTGAATTCATCTCAGAAAGTTACACCAACCCTTCCATTGGGAAGTTTGCTAATACTTTTTTCGTGGAATCTGCAACGTGATATTTGGGAGTGCATAGAGGAATATGTTGAAAAGGACATATCCTCAGATAAAACCTAGTAAGAAGATTTCTGAGAAACAGCAGTGTGATGTTTGAAATCATATCACAGAGTTACACCATTCTTTCCATGGATCAGTATGATAGCACTGTTTTGGGGGAATCTGCAAGAGGATATTTTGGAGTACACAGAAGCCAATGGTGACAAAGGAAATGTCCTCAGACAAAAACCAAAATGAAGCTTTCTGAGAAACTGGTTTTTGATGTGTGAATTCATCTCACAAACATACACCTTCCATTTCATGGAGCAGTTTTCTAAGACTATTTTTTGGAATCTGCAAAGGATTATTCTTGAGCACATTGAGGCCTATGGTGAAAATGGAAATATCCTCAGACAAAAACTAGAAAGGAACGTTCTGAGAAACTGCTCTGTGATTTGTGAATTAAGCTCACAGAGTTACATGATTCTTTTCATGGAGCATTTTGGCAGCACTGGTTTTGGGGAATCTGAGAAGGGATATTTTGGATCGCATTGAAGAATATTTTCACAAAGGAAATATCCTCAGATAAAAACTATAAAGAAGCTTTCTGAGAAAGTTCTTTGTGATGTGTGAACTCATCTCACAGAGTTACACCTGTTTCATTGAAACAGTTTGCTAACAAAGTTTTTGTGGAATCTACAAAGGGACATTTAGGAAAGCATTGAGGCCTATGCTGAAAAAATATACATCCTCAGATAAAAACTAGAAAGAAGCTTTCTGAGCAAGTTCTTTTTGATGTGTGAATTCATCTCACAGATTTACACCTTTCTTTTCACGGAGCAGTTTTCTAACACTGTTTTCATGGAATCTGCAAAGGAATATTTCATAGCTCAATGAAGTCTATGGTGACAAAGGAAAAAATCCTCAGATAAAAACCAAATAGAAGCTTTCCGAGGAAGTGCTTTGTGATGTGTGAATTCATCTCACAGACTAGCACAGTTCTTTTCATTGAGCAGTGTTCTAACACTGTTTTCTTGAAATCTGCAATGGGATATTTCAGAGCACATTGAATCTTATGGTGACAAAGGAAATATCCTCAGAGAATAACTAGAAAAAAGCTTTCTGAGACACTTCTTTGTGATTTTTGAATTCATCTCAGAGTTACAGGATTCTTTTCATGGATCAGCTTCATAGCACTGTTTTTGGGGAATCGGAGAAGGGATCACTTGAATCACACTGAATCTTATGGTGACAGAGGAAATATTCTCAGATCAAAACTAGAAAGAATCCTTCTGAGAAACCTCTTTGTGGTGTGTGAATTCAACTCTCAGAGTTACACTTGTCTTTTCATTGAGCAGTTTGGTAGCACTCACATGGTGGAGTCTGCAAAGGGATTTTCTGGAGCTCATGGAGGCCTATGGTGAAAAAGTAAATATCTTCAGATAAAAACTGGAGAGAAGGTTTTTGCGAAACTGTTTTGTGAGGTGTGTATTCACCTCATAGAGATAAACCATTTTGTTGATTGAGCAGTTTTTCATCATTGTTTTTGTGGTGTCTGGGAAGCGATATTTGGGAGCACATTGAGGTTTATGGTGGAAAAGTAATTACGCAGAGATAAAAACTAGAAAGGAACTTTCTGAGATATTTCTTTGTAATGGGTGAATTCATCTCCCAGAAGTAACTGACTTTTTTAATTGAGCAGTTTGGTAACCCTGTATTTGTGGTATATACAAAGGTATATTCTGGGCACAGAGAAGGCTATGGTGAAAAAGGAAATACCCTCAGATAAAATCAAGAATGAAGCTTTCTGAGAGACTCTTTTGTGATTGTTGAATTCATCTCACAGAGTTAAAGCTTTCTTTTGATTGAGCAGTTTGTTAGCACTCTTTTTGTGGAATATGCAAGGGATATTAGGGAGCAGATAGAGGCCAATGTTGAAAAAGGAAATATCTACAGGTAAAAACAGGAGAAAACGTTTTGACAATTCCTTTGTGATGTGTGCATTAATCTCATAGAGGTAAAGCTTTCTGTTGAGAGAGCAGTTTGGCATCACTGTTTTTGTGGTGTCTGAGAAGGGATATTTGGGAGTGCATGGAAGACGATGGTAGAAAAGGAAGTATTCTCAGATAAAAAACTAGAAAGAAGCTTTCTGAGAAATTTCTTCAGGATGGGTGAATTCATCACACAGAATTACACAATTATTTTCTTTGAGCAGTTTGGTAGCACTGTTTTCATGGAATCTGCAAAGGGATATTTGGGAGCTCCAAGAGGCCTATGGTGAAAAAGGAAATAATATCAGATGAAAACTGGAGAGAAGCTCTTCGAGAAACGGTTTTGTGATGTGTGTATTCATCTCATAGAGTTTAAAATTTTTGTTGATTGAGTAGTTCATCTTCACTGTTTTTGTGGTATCTGAGAGGAGTTATTTGGGAGTACATTGACGCCTATGGTGAAAAAGGAAATATCTTCGGATTTAAACTAGAAAGAACCTTTCTGAGAAACTGTTTTGTGGTGTGTGAATTCATCTCACAGAGTTAAAGCTTTCTTTTCATTGGGAAGATTGCTAACACTGTTTTTGTGGAATCTGCAAAGGGATATTTGGGAGCGTATAGATTCCAATGACAAAAAAAGAAATATCTTCAGGTAAAAACTGGAGAGAAGCTTTCTGAGAAACTCCTTTGTGAGGAGTGCATTCATCTCATAGAGCTAAACATTTCTGTTGAGGGAGCACTTTAGCATCACTGTTTTTGTGGTGTCTGAGAAGGGATGTTTGGGAGTGCATTGAAGCCTATGGTGGAAAAGGAAATATCCTCAGATAAAAACTGGAAAGGAGCTTTCTGAGAAACTCCTTTGTGATGGGTCAATTTATCTCACAGCGTCACATCATTCTTTTCATGGAGCAGTTTGTTAGCACTGTTTTTGTGGAATCTGCAGAGGATATTTGGGACTGCATAGAGGCCTAAGGTAACAAAAGAAAATTCTTCAGGTAAAAACAGGAGAGAAGATTTTGGAGAAACTCCTTTGTGATGTGTGCATTCATCTAATAGATCTAAATGTTTCGGTTGAGGGAGCACTTTGGCATTACTGTTTTTCTGGTGTCTTACAATGTATATTTTGTAGCTCATTGTATCTTACGGTGAAAAAGGAAATATCCTCATATAAAAACTAGAAAGAAGCTTTCTGCGAAACTGCTTTGTGATGTGTTAATTCATCTCACAGAGTTACACGATTCTTTTCATAGATGAATTTGGTAGCACGTTTTTCGGGAATCTGAGAAGGGATATTTTGGATCACATTGAAGCCTATGGTGACAAAGGAAATATCCTCAGATTTAAGCTAGAAAGAAACTTTCTGAGAAGCTTCTTGTAATGTGTGAATTCATCTTACAGAGTTACACTGTTCTTTTAATTGAGCAGTTTGCTAACACTGTTTTCGTGGAATCTGCAAAGGGATATATTGGAGCGCATTGAGGCCTATGGTGAAAGAGGAAATATCCTCAGATAAAAAGTAGAAAGAATCTTTCTGAGAAAGTGCTTTGTGATGTGTGAATTCACCTCACAGAGTTACACTGTTCTTTTCATTTACCAGTTTGCTAACACTCTTTTCTTGGATTCTGCAATGGGATATTTCTGACTATATTGAAGCTTATATTGAGAAAGGAAATATCCTCATATAAAAACCAGAAAGAAGCATATTGAGAAACTGCTTTTTGATGTGTTAATTCATCTCACAGAATTACATGATTCTTTTCATATATCAGTTTGGTAGCACTGTTTTTGGGGAATCCGAGAAGAGATATTTTTGATCACATTAAAGCCTATGGTGACAAAGGAAACATCCTCAGAAAAAAACCAAAAAGAAGCTGTCTGAAAACCTTCTTTGTGATGTGTGAATTCGTCTCACAGAGTTACACCTTTCTTTTCATGGAGGAGTTTCCCAATACTGTTTTTTTGTGGAATCTGCAAGGCGATATTTGGGAGTGCATTGAGTCCTACGAAATATCCTCAGATAAAACCTAGAAAGAAGTTTTCTGATAAAGAAGCTTTCTGTGAATTCATCTCACAGTGTTACATTGTTGCTTTCATTGAGCAGTTTCCTATCACTCTTTTTGTGGAATCTGCAAAGGGATATTCGGGAGCACATTGAGATCTATGGTTAAAAAGGAAATATCCTCAGATAAAATATAGAAAGAAGCTTTCTGAGAAACTGCTTTTTGATGTGTGAATTCGTCTCACAGAGTTACACTGTTCTTTTCATAGGTAAGTTTGCTAACACTGTTTTCTTGGAAACTCCAATGGGATATTTCGGAGCACATTGCAGCTTATGCTGACATAGAAAATATCCTCATATAGAAACAAGAAAGAAGCTTTCTGAGAAACCATTTTGTAATCTGTCACTTCATCTCAGAGATTTACATGATTCTTTTCATGAATAAGATTGGTAGCACTGTTTTTGAGGAATCTGAGAAGGGATATTTTTGATCGCATTGAAGACTATGGTGACAAAGAAATATCCTCAGATAAAAGCTAGAAGGAAGCTTTATGAGAGAGCTCCTTGTGATGTTTGAATTCATCTCACAGATTTATAAGTTTCTATTCATGGAAGAGTTTCCTAACACTGTTTTCGAGGAATCTGCAAAGGGATATTTGGGAGCGCATTGAGGCCTACAGTGAAAAAGGAAATATCCTCAGATAACAACTAGAAAGAATCATTCTGAGAAACTACTTTGTGATATGTGAATTCATCTCATAGAGTTACAATGTTCTTTTCTTGGAACAGTATGTTAACACTGTTTACATGGGATCTGCAATAGGATATTTGGGAGCACATTGAAGCCTATGGCGACAAAGGAAATATCCTCAGATAACAACTAGAAAGAATTATTCTGAGAAACTGGTTTTTGATATGTGAATTGACCTCACAGGGTTACACTGTTCTTTCCATGGAGTGGTTTGCTAACACCGTTTTCTTTTAACCTGCAATGGGATATTTCGGAGCACATTGAAGCTTTTGTTGACATAGGAAATGTCCTCATAGAAAAAGTAAAAAGAAGCTTTCTGAGAAACGTCTTTGTGATGTGTTAATTCAACTCACAGAGTTACATGATTTTTTTCATGGATAAGTTTGCTAGCACTGTTTTTGGGGAATCTGAAAATGGATATTATGGATCACATTCAAGCCTATGGTGACAAAGGAAATATCCTTAGAAAAAATTTAGAAAGAAGCTCTCTGAGAAAGTTATTTGTGATGTGTGAATTCATCTCACAGAGTTACACTGTTCCTTTCACTGAGCAGTTTGCTAACACTCTTTTTTTGGAATCTGAAATGGGATACTTCAGAGCACATTGAAGCTTATGTTGACAAATGAAATATCCTCATATAAAATCTAGAAAGAAGCTATCTGAGAAACCGCTTTGTGATGTGTTAATTCATCTCACAGTGTTACATGATTCTTTTCATGGATCAGTTTGGTAGCACTGTTTTTGTGCTGTCTTCGAAGGGGTATTTTGGAGCGCATGAAGCTGATGGTGTAAAAGGAAATACCCTGAGATAAAAACTAGATAGAAGCTTTCTGTGAAATTTCTTTGTGATGGGTGAATTCATCACACTGAGTTACACCTTTGTTTTCTTTGAGCACATTGGTAGCACTGTTTTTGTGGAATCTGCAAAGCGATATTCAGGAGCTCCTTGAGCTCTACAGAGAAAATGGAAATAACTTCAGATAAAAACTGGAGATAAGCTTTTCGAGAAATATTTTTGTGATGTTTGTATTCATCTCAGAGAATTTAGCCTTTTTGTTGATTGAGTATTCCAGCATCCTGTTTTTGCAGTGTCTGAGAAGAGATTTATGGGAGCATATTGAAGATTATGGTTAAAAAAGGAAACATCCTTAGTTTTAAACAAGAAAGAAGCTTTCTGAGAAACCGCTTTGTGATGAGTGAATTCATCTCACTGCGTTACACCTTTCTTTTCTTTGAGCAGTTTGGTAACAGTGCTTTGGGAAATCTGCAAAGGGATATTCTGGAGCACATTGAGTCCAATGGCAAAAAGGAAATAACTTCAGATAAAAAGTGAAGAGAAGCTTTCTGAGAAACCCCTTTGTGATGTGGGTATACATCTCATAGAGTTAACATGTCTGTTAAGGGAGCACTTTGGCATCACTGTTTGTGTGGTGTCTGAAAAGGGATATTTTGGACCATCTTGAAGCCTATGGTGGAAAAGGAAATAGGCTCATATAACAACTAGAAAGAAGCTTTCTGATTAAATGCTTTGTCATGTGTTAATTCATCTCACAGAGTTACACGATTCTTTTCATGGACTAGTTTGGTACCAATCTTTGTGGGGAATCTGGGAGGGAATATTTTGGATCTCATTCAAGTCTATGGTGACAAAGGAAATATCCTCTGATAAAAACTAGAAAGAAGCTTTCTGAGAAAGTTCTTTGTGACGTGTGAATTCATCTCACAGAGTTACACCTCTCTTTTCATGGAGTAGTTGGCTATCACTGTATTCCTGGAATCTGCAAAGGGATATTTGGGAATGCATTGAGCCTATAGTGAAAAAGGAAATATCTTCAGATAAAAACTAGAAAGAAACTTTCTGAGAAACTGGTTTGTGATGTGTGAATTCATCTCACGGAGTTACATTTTTACTATCATTGAGCAGTTGGCTAGCACTCTTATCTTGGAATCTGCAATGGGATATTTCAGAGATCATTGAAGCTTACTGTGACAAAGGAAATATCCTCAGACAAAATCTAGAAAGAAGGTTTCTGAGAAACTGCTTTGTGATATGTGAATTCACCTCACAGAGTTACGTGATTCCTTTCAAGGAACAGTATTGTAGCACTGTTTGTGGGGAATCTGAGAAGGAATATTTTCAATCGCATTGAAGCCTATGATGACAAAGGAAATACCCTCAGATAAAAAGCAGAAATCAGCTTCCTGAAAAGCTTCTTTATGATGTATGTATTCATCTCACAGTGTAACACTTTCATTCATGGAGCAGATTGCTACCACTGTTTTCGTGGAAGCTACAAAAGGATATTTGTGAGCACTTTGAGGCCTATAGTGAAAAAGGAAATATCCTCAGATAAAAATGAGAAAGAAAATTTCTGAGAAACTGCTTTGTAATGTGTGAATTCATCTCACAGAATTACACTGTTATTTTGTTTGAGAGTTTGATAACACTGTTTTCTTGGAATCTGCAATAGGATACTTGGGAGCACATTGATGGCTATTGTGATAAAGATATACCCTCAGATTAAACCCAAAAAGCATCTTTCTGTGAAACTGCTTTGTGATGTGTCAATTCATCTCACAGAGTTACACCGTTGTTTTCATTGAGAAGTTTGCTAACACATTTTTCCTGGAATCTGCAATGGGATATTCCAGAACACATGGAGGATTATGGTGAAAAAGGAAATATCCTCAGATAAAAACTAGCAAGAAGCTTACTGAGAAACAAGTTTGTGATGTGTGAATTCATTTCACAGAGTTACACCATTCTCTTCATGGAGGAGTATGGTAGCACTGTTTTTGAGGAATCTGCAAAAGGATATTTGGGAGCGCATTGAAGCCTATGGTGACAAAGGAAATATCCTCAGACAAAAACCAAAAAGAGGCTTTTTGTGAAACTGCTTTGTGATGTTTGAATTCGTCTCACAGGTTTACACCTTTCACTTCATGAAGCAGTTTGCTAACACTATTTTCCTGGAATCTACAAAGGGATATTCGTGAGTGCATTGAGGCCTATGGGGAAAAAGGAAATATTCTCAGACAAAAATTAGAAAGAAGCTTTCTGAGAAACTGCTTTGTGATTTGTGAATTTGTCTCACAGAGTTACATGATTCTTTTTCGTGGAGCAGTTTGGTAGCACTGTTTTTGGGGAATCTGAGAAGGGATATTTTGGATAGCATTGATGCCTATGCTGACAAAGGAAATATAATCAGATAAAAACTAGAAAGAAGATTTCTGAGAAACTTATTTGTGATGTGTGTATTCATCACACAGAGGAACACCTTTCTTTCATGTAGCAGTTTGTTAACTCTGTTTTCATGGAATCTACAAAGTGATATTTTGGAGCGAGTTGAGAACTATGGTTAAAAAGGAAATATCCCCAGAAAAAAACAGAAAGAAGGTTTCTGAGAAACTTCTTTGTGATGTGTGTATTCATCTCACAGAATAACATATTTCTTTTCATGGAGCAGTTTGCAAACACTGTTTGCATGGGATCTGCAACAGTATGTTTGGTAGGGTATTGAAGCCTATGGTGACAAAAGAAATATCCTCAGATAAAAACCAAAAAGAAGCAACTGCTTTATGATTGGTGAATTCATCTCGCAGAGTAACAGTGTTCTCTTCAATGATCTGTTTGCTTACACTGTTTTCTTGGAATCTACAATGGGATATTTTAAAACGCATTGAAGTTTACAGTGACAAAGGAAATGTCCTCAGATAAAAATTACAAAGAAGTTTTCCGAGAAAGTTCCTCTGTAATGTGTGAATTCATCTCAAGGAGTTATACCATTCCTTTCTTTGCTAACACTGTTTTCATGGAATCTGTGAAGGGATATTTGGGAGCAAGTTGAGGCCGATGGTGAAAAAGGAAGTATCCTCAGATAAAAACTAGAAAGAATATTTCTGAGAAACTGCTTAGTGATGTGTGAAATCATCTCATTTAGTTACACTGTGCTTTTCATTGAGCAGTCTGCTAACACTGTTTCCTTGGAATCTGGAATGGGATATTTCAGAGTGCATAGAAGCTTCTGGTAACAAAGTAAATATCCTCAAACAAAAACCATAAAGATGCTTTCTGAGAAACCTCTTTGCAATATATTAATTCATCTCACAGAGTTACATGATTCTTTTCATGGAGTAGTTTGGTAGCACTGTTTTTGAGGAATCTGAGAATGGATATTTTGGATCACATTGAAGCCTATGGTGACAAAGGAAATATCCTCAAGTAAAAATTATAAAGAATCTGTCTGAGAAACTTCTTTGTGACGTGTGAATTCGTCTCACAGAGTTAAACCTTTATTTTCATGGAACAGTTTGCTAACCCTCTTTTCGTGGATTCTGAAAAGGGATATTTGTCAGAGCATTGAGATCTATGGTTATAAAGGAAATACCCTCAGATAAAAACTAGAAAGAAGCTTTCTTAGAAACTCTTTTGTGATGTGTAAATTCATCTCACAGAGTTACACTGTTCTTTTCATTGAGCAGTTTGCCCACACTGTTTTCTTGGAATCTGCAATGGGATATTTCAGAGTGCATTCATGGTTATGGTGACAAAATTAAAAAATTTCATATAAAAACTAGACAGAGCTTCTGCCTAGTTTTTATATGATATTTTTTAATTTGTCAGCTTTCTGAGAAACTACTTTGTGATGTGTTAATTGATCCCTCATAGTTACACGATTCTTTTCACGCATCAGTTTGCTAACAGTGTTTTTGGGGAATCTGAGAAAGGATATTGTGGATCAAATTGAAGCCTATCGTGACAAAGCAAATATCCTCATATAAAAATTGGAAAGAAGTTTTCTGAGAAACCACTTTGTGATATGTTAATTGAACTCACAGAGTTACGTGTTTCTTTTTGTGGAGCACTTTGCCATCACTGCACTGTTTTTGTGGAATCTGCAGAGGGATATTTTCGAGTGCACTGTGGTCTATAGTAAAAAAGGAAATGTCTTCAGATAAGAACTAGAAAGAAACTTTTTGAGAAACTGCTTTGTAATGTGTGAATTCATCTCACAGAGTTACACCATTCTTTTCATGGAGCAGTTTGGTAGCACTGTTTTTGGGGACCTGAGAAGGGATATTTTGGATCACATTGAAGCCTACAGTGACACAGAAAAAATACTCAGATAAAAACTAGTAAGAAACTTTCTGAGAAACTTCCTTGTGATGTGTGAATTCACCTCACAAAGTTACACTTTTCTATTCATGGATCAGTTTGTTTACAATCTTTTCATGGAATCTCTGAAGGGATATTTGGAAGGGTATTGTGGCCTATGGTGAAAAAGGAAATATCCTCAGAGAAAATGAGAAAGAAATATTGAGAAACTGCTTTATGATGTGTTAATTCATCTCAGGGAGTTACATGATTCTTTTCGTGGATCAGTTTGGTATCACTGTTTCTGGGTAATATGAGAAGAGATATTTTTGATCACTTTGAAGAATATGGTGACAAAGCAAATATCCTCAGATAAAAACTAGAAAAAAGCTTTCTGAGAAACTGTTTTGTGATGTGAGAATTCATCTCACAGAGTTACACTGTTCTTTTCGTTGAGGAGTTTGCTAACAGTTTTCTTGGAATCTGCAATGGGATATTTTGGAGCACATTGAAGCTTATGGTGCAAAGGAAATATCCTCATATAAAAACTAGAAAGAAGCATTCTGAGAAATTGCTTTGTGATGTTTTAATTCATCTAACAGAGTTCACGATTCTTTTCATGGAGCAGTTTGGTAGAACTGCTTTTGTGGAATCGAGAATGGATATTTTGGATTGTATTGAAGTCTATGGGGACTAAGGAAATATCCGCAGATAAAACTAGAAAGAAGCTTTCTGAGAAATTTCTTTGTGATGTGTGAATTCATCTCATAGTGTTACACCTTTCTTTTCACGGAGCACTTTTGTGACACTGTTTTTGGGGAATCTGAGAGGGGGGTATTTTGAACTGCATTGAAGTGTATGGTGGCAAAGGAAATATCCTCAGATAAAAACTAGAAAGAAGCTTTCTGAGAAACTGCTTTGTAATGTGTG
This sequence comes from Mandrillus leucophaeus, assembly GCF_000951045.1. Taxonomy (NCBI): domain Eukaryota; kingdom Metazoa; phylum Chordata; class Mammalia; order Primates; family Cercopithecidae; genus Mandrillus; species Mandrillus leucophaeus. Next base: position 452,245 of record NW_012098144.1, read on the forward strand.
GATTCATCTCACCAAGTTACACCATTTTTTTCATTGAGCAGTTTAATATCAGTGTTTTTGTAGAATCTACAGTAGGATATTTTGGATCGCTTTGAAGCCTATGGTGACATAGAAAATATCCTCAGATAAAAACTAGAAAGAAGTTTTCTGAGAAAGTTCTTTGTGATGTGTGATTTCATCTCACAGAATTACACCATTTTTGTCTAGGAGCCATTTACTAGCACTGTTTTCTTGGAATCTGCAAAGGGATATTTGGGAGCACACTGATTCATATAGTGAAAAAGGAAATATCCTCAGATAATGAGTAGAAAGAATATTTCTGAGAAACTGCTTTGTGATGGGTGAATTCATCTCACAGAGTTACACCATTGTTTCCTAGAGCAGTCTGAAAACACTGCTTTCGTGGAATCTATAATAGGATAATTGGGAGCACATTGAAGCCTATGGTGACAAAGGAACTATCCTCAGATAAAAACCAAAAGGAAGCATTCTCAGTATCTGGTTTGTGATGTGTAAACCATCTCAAAGAGATACATTATTCTTTTCATCGAGAATTTTGCTAACACTTTTTTCATTTAATCTGCGAGGATATTCAGGAACACATTGAGGAATATGGTGAAAAAGAAATATCCTCAGATAAAAACTAGAAGGAAGTTATCTGAGAAACATCTTTGAGGTTTGTGAATTCATCTCACAGAGATGCACCATTCTTTTCATTTAACAGTGTCGTAGCAGATTTACATCTTTCTTTTTTTGGAGCAGTTTGCTAACACTATTTTTGTGGAATCTGCAAAGGGATATTCATGAGTGCATTGAGGCAAATATTGAAAAAACAAATATCCTCAGTCAAATACTAGGAAGAAGCTTTCTGAGATACTACTTTGTGATTGGTGAATTCATCTCACAGTGTTACACGATTCTTTTCATGGAGCAGTTTGGTAGGACAGCTTTTGGGGAATCTGAGAAGGGATATTTTGGATTGCAATGAAGCCTACGGTGACAAAGGGAATATACTCAGATAAAAACTAGAAAGAAACATTCTGAGAAACTACTTTGTGATGTGTGAAATTATCTCACAGATTTACAACTTTGTTTTCATTTTGAACTTTGCTAACACTTCTTTCGTGGCATCTGCGATGGAATATTCTGGAGGGTATTGAGGAATATCTTGAAAAGGAATATATGCTCAGATAAAAACCAGAAAGAAGGTTTCTGAGAAACATTTTTGTGATGTGTGAATTCATCTCACAGAGTTAGATGATACTTTCCATGGAGCAATATGGTTGCACTGTTTTTAGTGAATCTGAGAAGTGATAATTTGGATCGCATTCAAACGTATGTTGACAAAGGAAATATTCTAAGTTAAAAACTAGAAAGAAGCTTTCTGAGAAAGTTCTTTGTGATGTGTGAATTCCTTTCACAGAGTTACACCTTTCTTTTCATGGAGCAGTTTGCTAATATTGCTTTCATTTTATTTGTAATGGAATATTCCGGACTGCATTGAGGCCTGTAGTGAAAATGGGAATATCCTCAGATAAAAACTAGAAAGAAGCTTTCCGGGAAACAGTTTTGTGATGTTTCATTTCATCTTATATAACTACAGCATTCTTTTCATTGAGCAGGTTGATAACACTGTTTTCCTGGAATCTGCAACAGGATATTTTGGAGCGCATTGAAGCCTATGGTGACAAAGGAAATATCCTGAGACAAAAACCAAAAGAAGCTTTCTGAGAAACTGCTTTGTGATGTGTGAATTCATCTGACAGATTTACACCTTTCTTTTCATGGAACAGTTTGCTAGCACTATTTTCCTGGAATGTTCAAAGGGATATTCATGTGTGCATTGACTCAAATGGTACAAAAGGAAATATCCTCAGACAAAAACTAGAAAGAAACTTTCTGAGAAACTGCTTTGTGATTTGTTAATTCATCTCCCAGAGTTACACAAATCTTTTGGTGGAGCTGCTTGTTAGTACTCTTTTGGGGAATCTGAGAAGGGATATTTTTTATTGCATTGAAGCCTATGGTGACAAAGGAAATATCGTCAGATAAAAACTAGGAAAAAGATTTCTGAGAAACTTCTTTTTATGTGTGAGTTCAACTCACAGTGTTACACCTGTATTTTCAATGAGAATTTTGCTAATTCATTTTTCCTGGAATTTGCGATGGGATATTCCAGAGTACATTGAGGAATATGGTGAAAAGGGAAATATCCTCAGGCAAACACTAGAAACAAGCTTTCTGAGAAACAGCTATGTGTTGGGTGAATTCATCTCACAGAGTTACACTGTTCTTTGTATTGAGCAGTTCGCTTACACTGTTTTCTTGGAATCTGCAAAGGGATATTTTGGAGTGCATTGAAGCTTATGGTGACAAAGCCAATATCCTCATATAAAAACTGGAAAGAAGCTTTCTGAGAAACCATTTTGCGATGTATTAATTCATCTCACAGAGCTACATGATTCCATTCATGGATCAGTTCGCTAGCACTGTTTTTAGGGAATCTGAGGAAGGATATTTTGGATCTCATTGAAGCCAATGGTGACAAAGGAAACATCCTTAGATAAAAACTAGAAAGAAGCTTTCTGAGAAAGTTCTTCGTGATGTGTGAATTAATCTCACAGAGTTGCACCTTTCTTTTCATGGAGCAGTTTGCTAAAACTGTTTCCGTGGAATCTGCAAAGGGACATTTTGGAGCACAATGAGACCTATGGTTAAAAAGGAAATATCCTCAGATAAAAACTAGAAAGAAGCTTTTCTGAGAAACTTCTTTGTGATATGTGAATTCATCTCACAGAGTTTCACCTTTCTTTTCATGAAGCAGTTTGCTAACACTGTTTTCCTAGAATCTGCAAAATGATATTTGGGAGTGTATTGAGGCCTATGGTGAAAAAGAAAATATCCTCAGATAAAAACTAGAAAGAAGCTTTCTAAGAAACTGCTTTATGAGTGTGAATTTATATCACAGAGATACACTGTTCTTTTCCTTGATCCGTTCGTTAACACTGTTTTCTTGGAATCTTCAATGGGATATTTCGGGGGCACATTGAAGCTTATGGTGACAATGGAAATATACTCATGTGAAAACTAGAAAGAAGATTTCTGAGAAACTGTCTTGTGATTTGTAAATTCATCTCACAGAGTTACATGATTCCTTTCATGGATCTGTTTGGTAGCACTGTCTTGGGGGAAATTGATAAGGAATATTTTGGATTACATTGAAGCCTATGGTGACAAGGAAACATCCTCAGATAAAAACTAGAAAGAAGCTTTCAGAGAACGTTCTTTGTGGTGTGTTTTTTCATCTCACAGGGTTACACCTGTCTTTTCATGGAACAGTTTGCTAACACTGTTTTCATGGAATCTGCATGGATATATTTGGGAGCACATTGAGGTCTATGGTGAAAAAGGAAATATTCTCAGATAAAAATTAGAAAGAAGCTTTCTGAGAAACTGCTTTGTGATTTGTGAATTCATCTCACAGAGATAAAAGATTCTTTTCATGGAGCAGTTTGGTAGCACTGCTTTGGAGGAATCTGTGAAGGGATACTTTGGATCACATTGAAGCCTGTGGTGACAAAGGAAATATCCTCAGATAAAAACTAGAAAGATGCTTCCTGAGAAACTTCGTTGTGATGTGTGAATTCATCTGTTCTTTGTGATGTGTGAATTCCTTTCACAGAGTTAAAAGATTCTTTTCATGGAGCAGTTTGGTAGCACTGCTTTGGAGGAATCTGAAGGGATACTTTGGATCACATTGAAGCCTGTGGTGACAAAGGAAATATCCTCAGATAAAAACTAGAAAGATGCTTCCTGAGAAACTTCATTGTTATGTGTGAATGGAGCTCACAGAGTTACAATTGTCTTTTCATGGGGCAGTTTGATAACACTGTTTTTGTCACATCTGCAAAGAGATATTTGGGAGTGCATTGGGTCATTGGTAAAAAAAGGAAATATCCTCAGATAAAAACTAGAAAGAAACTTTCTGAGAAAGTTCGTTGTGATGTGTAATATCATCCCACCGATTTGCACATTTCTTTTCATGGAGCAGGTGGCTAACACTGTTTTCGTGGAATCTGCAAAGGGATATTTCGGAGTGCATTGAGGCCTATTGTGAAAAAGGAAATATCCTCAGATAAAAACTAGAAAGAAGCTTCCTGAGAAACTGCTTTGTGATGTGTTAATTCATCTCACAGAGTTACAGGATGCTTTTCATGAAGCAGTTTGCTGGCACTGTTTTTGGGGTGTCTCAGAAGAGATATTTTGGATCGCGTTGAAGCCTAGGGTGACAAAGTAAATCTCCTCAGATAAAAACTAGAAAGCAGATTTCTGAGAAAGTCCTTTGTGATGTGTGAATTCATCTCACAGAGTTACACCTTTCTTTTCTTTAAGCAGCTTGTTAACACAGTTTTTGTGGAAACTGCAGACGGATATTTGCAATTGCTTTCATGCCTATATGAAAAGGGTACATCCTCAGATAAAAAATTGAAAGAAGCTTTCTAAGAAATTTCGTTGTGATGTGTGAATTCATCTCACAGAGTTACACCCTCTTTTCTATGGAGCAGTTTGCTAACACTGTTATCGTGGAATCTGCAAAGGGATATTTGGAAGTACATTGAGGCCTATAGTGAAAAAGGAAATATACCCAGATAAAAACTAGAAAGGAACTTTCTGAGAAACTGCTTTGTGATGTGTAAATTTATCTCACAGGGTTACACCATTATTTTCATTGAGCAGTTTGATAACCCTGTTTTGGTGGAATCTGAAATAGGATATTTGGGATTGTATTGAAGCTTTGTTGAAAAGGGATACATCCTCGGATAAAAACCAAAAAGAAGCTTTCTGAGAAACTGCTTTGTGATGTGTCAATTCATCTCACAAATTTATACTGTTCTTTTCATAGAGCAGTTTGCTAACACTGTTTTCTTGGAATCTGCAATGGGATACTTTGGAGCACATTGAAGCTTATGGTGGCAAAGGAAATATCCTCAGACAAAAACTAGAAAGAAGCTTTGTGAGAAACTGCTTTGTGATCAGTGGATTCATCTCACAGAGTTACACGATTCTTCTCATGGATCAGTTTGATAAGCACTGTTTTTGGGGAATCTGAGAAGGGATATTTTTGATCCCATTGAAGTCTATGGTAACAAAGGAAATATCCTCAGATTAAAACTAGAAAGACCTTTTTGAAGAAAGTTCTTTGTGATGTGTGAATTCATTTCACAGAGTTACACTGTTCTCTTCATTGATTAGTTTGCTAACACTGTTTTCTTGGAATCTGCCATGGGATATTTCAGAGTGCATTTTAAGCTTACAGTGACAAAGGAAATATCCCCAGAGAAAAACTAAAAAGAAGCCTTCAGTGAAACTGCTTTGTGATGCGTGATTTCATCTCAGAGAGATACAAGTTTGTTTACATTGAGAAGTTTACTAACACTGTTTTCATCTAATCTGTAAAGGGATGTTTGAGAGTGCATTGAGGTATAGGGTGAAAAAGGAAACATCCTCAGATAAAAGTTAGAAAGCAGTTTTCTAAGAAACTGCTTAGAGATTTGTGATTTCCTCTCAAAGAGCTACACAATTCTTTTCTTGGAGCAGTTTAGAAGCACTATTCTTGGGGAATCTGAGAAGGTATATTTTGGATTCCATTGAAGTCAATGGTGACAAAGGGAATATCATCAGATAATAACTAGAAGGAAGCTTTCTGAGAAAGTCCTTTGTGATGTGGAAATTCATCTCACAGAGTTACACCTCCCTTTTCATGGAGCATTTGCTAACACTGCTGTTGTGGAATCTGTAAAGGGATATTTGGAGCACTTTGA
>NW_012098144.1:458116-499360 GCF_000951045.1 Mandrillus leucophaeus
TACTGTTCTTTTCATAGAGCAGTTTGCTAACACTGTTTTCTTGGAATCTGCAATGGGATACTTTGGAGCACATTGAAGCTTATGGTGGCAAAGGAAATATCCTCAGACAAAAACTAGAAAGAAGCTTTGTGAGAAACTGCTTTGTGATCAGTGGATTCATCTCACAGAGTTACACGATTCTTCTCATGGATCAGTTTGATAAGCACTGTTTTTGGGGAATCTGAGAAGGGATATTTTTGATCCCATTGAAGTCTATGGTAACAAAGGAAATATCCTCAGATTAAAACTAGAAAGACCTTTTTGAAGAAAGTTCTTTGTGATGTGTGAATTCATTTCACAGAGTTACACTGTTCTCTTCATTGATTAGTTTGCTAACACTGTTTTCTTGGAATCTGCCATGGGATATTTCAGAGTGCATTTTAAGCTTACAGTGACAAAGGAAATATCCCCAGAGAAAAACTAAAAAGAAGCCTTCAGTGAAACTGCTTTGTGATGCGTGATTTCATCTCAGAGAGATACAAGTTTGTTTACATTGAGAAGTTTACTAACACTGTTTTCATCTAATCTGTAAAGGGATGTTTGAGAGTGCATTGAGGTATAGGGTGAAAAAGGAAACATCCTCAGATAAAAGTTAGAAAGCAGTTTTCTAAGAAACTGCTTAGAGATTTGTGATTTCCTCTCAAAGAGCTACACAATTCTTTTCTTGGAGCAGTTTAGAAGCACTATTCTTGGGGAATCTGAGAAGGTATATTTTGGATTCCATTGAAGTCAATGGTGACAAAGGGAATATCATCAGATAATAACTAGAAGGAAGCTTTCTGAGAAAGTCCTTTGTGATGTGGAAATTCATCTCACAGAGTTACACCTCCCTTTTCATGGAGCATTTGCTAACACTGCTGTTGTGGAATCTGTAAAGGGATATTTGGAGCACTTTGAAGCCTATGCTGAAAAAGGAAATACCTTCAGATGAAAACTAGAAAGATGTTTTGTGAGAAACTACTTTGTGATGTGTGAATTCATCTCACAGAGTTACACCGTACTTTTCATTGAGCAGTTTGATAACACAGTTTTGGTGGAATCTGCAATAGGATATTTGGGAGCGCATGAAGCTTACGGTGATAAAGGAAATATCCTCATTTAAAAGCTGGAAAGAAACTTTCTTAGAAACTGCTTTGTGATTTGTGGATTCATCTCATGGAGTTTCACAATTGTTTTCATGGATCAGTTTGGTAGCCCTGCTTTGGAGAATCTGAGAAGGGATATTTGGATCACGTGGAAGTCTAAGGTAACAAAGGAAATATCCTCAAATAAAAACTAGAAAGAAGATTTCTGAGAAAGTTCTTTGTGATGTGTGAATTCATCTCACAGATGTGCTTGGTTCTTTTCTTTAAGCACTTTGATAACAATGTCTTTCTGGAAATTGCAACAAGATAATTGGGAGCTCATTGAAGCCTATGGTGACTAAGGAAATATCCTCAGAGAAAAACCAAAAATAAGCTTCTGAGACACTGCATTGTGATGTGTTAATTGACCTCACAGAGTTAAACTGTTCATTTCATTGAAAAGTTTGCTAACACTGTTTTCGTGGAGTTTGCAATGGGATATTTCAGAGCACATTGAATCATGTGGTGACAAAGGAAATATCCTCATATAAAAACTACAAAGAAGCTTTCAAAGAAACCACTTTTGGATGGGCTCATTCATCTCACAGAGTTACACCATTCTTTTCAGGGATCGGTTTGGTAGCACTGTTTTTGGGTAGTCTGAGAAGGGATATTTGGGATCGCATTGAAGCCTATGATGATAAGGAAATATCCTCAGACAAAAACGAAAAGGGAGCTTTCTGACAAACTTCTTTGTTATGTATGAATTCATCTCACAGAGATACACTGTTCTTTTCATTGAACAATTTGCTAACACTATTTTTTTGGAATCTCCAATGGGATATTTTGGAGCACATTTAAGTTCATGGTGACAAAGGAAATATCCTCAGACACAAACTAGAAAGAAGCTTTCTGAGAAACAGCTTTGTGACTTGTGAATTCATCTCACAGAGTTACACCTTACCTTTCATGGAGTAGTTTGGTAGCACTGTTTTTGGGGAATCTCAGAAGGGATATGTTGGATCGCATTGAAGCCTATGGTGACAAAGGAAATATCCAGAGACTAAAACTAGAAAGAAACTTTCTGAGAAACTTCTTTGTGATGTGTCAATTCATCTCACAGAGTTACAACTTTCTTTCCATAAAGTGGTTTGCTAACACTGTTTTCATGGAACCTACAAAGGGATATTTGGGAGCCCATTGAAGCCTATGTTGAAAAAGGAAATATCCTCAGATAAAAACGAGGAAGAATCTTTCTGAGAAACTACTTTGTGATTTGTGAATTCTTCTCACAGAGTGTCACGATTCTTTTCATGGAACTGTTTGGTAGCACTGCTTTTGGGGAATCTGAGAAGGGATATTTTGGCTCGCATTGAAGTGTATGGTGACAAAAAAAAATCCTCAGATAAAAATAAGAAAGAAGCTTTCTGAGAAAGTTCTTTGTGATGTGTGAATTCAACTCACAGAGTTAAACCTTTCTTTTCATGGAGAAGTTTACTCACACTGTTTTCGTGGAATCTGCAAAGGGATATTTGGGAGCACATTGTGGCATTTGGTGACAAAGGAAATATCCTCAGATTAAAACTAGAAAGAATCTTTCTGAGAAAGTGCTTTGTGATGTGTGAATTTTTCTCACAGAGTTATACTGTTCTTTCACTGAGCATTTTGCTAACAATGTTTTTGTGGATTCCACAAACGGATATTTTGGAGTGCATTGAGACCTGTAGTGATAAAGGAAATATCCTCAGATAAAAACTAGAAGGAAGCTTTCTGAGAAGTTGCTTTGTGACGTGAGAATTCATCTCACAGAGTTACACCATTCTTTTTATTGAACAGTTTGCTAAAACTATTTTCTTGGAATCTGCAATGTGGTATTTCGGAGCTCATTGAAGCTTATGGTGACAAAGGAAATATCCTCAGTTAAAAAGTAGAAAGAAGCTTTCTGTGAAACTGCTTTCTGATTTGTGACTTCTTCTCACAGAGTTTCACGATTCTTTGCGTGGATCAGTTTGGTAGCACTGTTTTTGGGGTATCTGAGAAGGGATACTTTCTTTGCATTGGAACCTATGTTGACACAGGAAATATTCTCAGATAAAAACTAGAAAGAAGCTTTCTGAGAAACTTCCTTGCTATGTGTGAATTCATCTCACAGAGTTCCAATTTTCTACTCATAGAGCTGTTTGCTAGCACTATTCCATGGAATCCGAAATGGGATATTTCAGAGCGCATTGAAGCTTATGGTGACAAAGGAAATATCCTCAGACAAAAAGAAGAAATAAACTTTCTGAGAAACTGCTTTGTGATTTGCGAATTCTCACAGTTACATGATTCATTTCGTGAGTCAGTTTGATAGCACTGTTTTAGTGGTATCTGGAAGGAATAATTTGGATCACATTGAAGCCTACAGTGACAAAGGAAATAGCCTCAGGTAAAAACAAGAAAGATGCTTTCTGGAAACTTCTTTGGGATGTGTGAATTCATCTCACAGGGTTACACCTTTCTTTTCATGGAGCAGTTTACTAATTGTTTTCGTGAAATCTACAAAGGGATATTTCGGAGTGCACTGAGGTCTATGGTGAAAAAGGAAATATCCTGAGATAAAAACTAGAAAGAAGGTTTCTGAGAAAGTTCTTTGTGACATTGAAGTCATCTCACAGAGTTACACCTTTCTTTCCGTGGAGCAGTTTGCTAACACTAATTTCGTGATATCTGCAAAGCGATACTTGGGGGCGCATTGAGGCCAATGGTGAAATAGGAAGTATCCTCAGATAAAAACTAGAAAGAAGCTTTCTGAGAAACTGCTTTGTGATGTGTGAATTCATCTCACAGAGTTATCCTGTTCTTTTAATTAGCTGTTAGATAACACTGTTTTTGTGAAATCTGCAATAAGATATTTCGGAGCAAATGGAAGCCTATGGTTACATAGGAAATATCCTCAGATATTAACCAAAAAGAACCTTTCTGAGATGCTGATTTGTGATATGTGATTTAATCTCACCCAGTTACAATGTTCTTTTTGTTGATCAATTTGCTAACACTCTCTTTGTGGAATCTTCAAAGGGATATATGGGAGCGCATTGAGGCCTATGGTGAAAAAGGAAATATCCTCAGATAAAAACTAGAAAGAAGCTTTTGAGAACCTGCTTTGTGATGTGTGAATTCATCTCACAGTGTAACACTATTCTTTTCATTGAGCAGTGTGCTAAAACTGTTTTTTTGGAATCTGCAACGGGATATTTCGGAGCTCATTGAAGCTCATGGTGGCATAGTAAATATCCACAGATAAAAACTAGAAAGAAACTTCCTGAGAAATTTTTTTGTGATGTGTGAGTTCATCTCAGAGATTTAAACCTTTTTTTCCGTGGAGCAGTTTGCTAACTCTCCTTTCATGTAATCTGCAAAGGGATATTTGGGAGAGTATTGAAATCTATGGTGAAAAAACATATATCCTCATATAAAAACCAAAAAGAAGCTTTCTGGGAAACTGCTTTGTGATGTGCGAATTCCTCTCACAGATTTACACCATTCTTTTCATTGAGCAGTTTGCTAAAACTGTTTTCGTGGAATCTGCAAAGGGTTAGTTCAGAGTGCATTGAAGCTTAAGGAGACAAAGGAAATACCCTCATATAAAAACTAGAAAGAGGCTTTCTGCAAAAATGATTTCTGATGTGTTAACTCATCTTACAGAGTTACCCAATCCTTTTTATGTATCAGATGATAGCACTGGTTTTGGGGAATCTGAGAAGGGAAATTTTGGATGCATTGTAGCCCATGGTGACAAAGGAAATATCCTCAGATAAAAACTAGAAAGTAGCTTTCTGAGAAAGTTTTTTGGAATGTGTGAATTCATCTCACAGAGTTTCATCTTTCTTTTCATAGAGGAGTTTCTAACACTGTTTTCGTGTAATCTGCAAAAGAATATGTGGTAGCATAGGGAGGCTTAAAGTGAAAAAGGGAATATACTCAGACAAAAACTAGAAAGACGCTTTCTGAGAAACTGCTTTGTGATGGGTGAATTCATCTCAGAGTTACACCTTTCTTTTCATGGATCAATTTGGTAACATTATTTTCTTGGAATCTGCAATGGGATACTTTACAGTGCATCAACGTTTATGGTGACAAAGGAAATATCCTCAGAAAAAAAAAACTAGAAAGAATTTTTCTGAAAAATTGCTTTGTGATTTGTGAATTCATCTCACAGAGTTACACCATTCTTTTCATGGATCAATTTGGTAGCAGTGTTTTTGGGGAATCTGAGAAGGGATATTTTGGATGGTATTGAAACCTATGGTGACAAAGAAAATATCCCCAGATAGAAACTACAAAGAAGCTTTCTGACAAACTACTTTGTGATATGTGAATTAATCTCACAGAGTTACACCTCTCTTTTCATGGAGCAGTTTGCTGACACTGTTTTCATGGAATCTGCAATGTCATATTCTGGAGCGAATTGAGACCTTTTGTGAAAAAGGAATTATCCTCATATAAAAACTAGAAAGAAGCTTTCTGAGAAACCGTTTTGTGATGTGTGAATTCATCTCACAGCGTTACACGATTCTTTTCATGTATCTGTTTGGTAGCAGTGTTTTTGGGGAATCTGAGAAGGGATAATTTGTGTTGCATTGAAGAGTATGGTGACAAAGGAAATATCCTTAGATAAAAACTAGAAAGAAGCTTTCTGAGAAAGTTCTTTGTGATGAGTGAATTTGTCTCACAGAATTAAACCTTTCTTTTCATGGAACAATTTGCAGACAGTGTTTTCGTGGAATCTGCAAATGGGATATTCCTGAGTGCATTGAGGCCTATAGTGAAAAAGAAAATATCCTCCAATAAAAAATAAATAGAAGCTTTCTGAGAAACTGCTTTGTGATGTGTGAATTCATCTCACAATGTTACACTGCTCTTTTCATTGAGCAGATTGCTAACACTGTTTTCTTGGAATCTGCAATGGAATATTTTGGATCAAATTGAAGCTTTTGGGGACATAGCAAATATACTCAGATTTAAACTAGAAAGAAGGTTTCCGAGAAACTACTTTGTGATGTGTGAATTCATCTCACAGAGTTACACCTCTCTTTTCATGGAGCAGTTTGCTGACACTGTTTTCATGGAATCTGCAATGTCACATTCTGGAGTGAATTGAGGCCTTTTGTGAAAAAGGAATTATCCTCATATAAAAACTAGAAAGAAGCTTTCTGAGAAACCACTTTGTGATATGTTAATTCATATCACAAATTTCCAAGATTCTTTTCATGGATCAGTTTGGTACCACTGTCTTTGTCGTGTCTGAGAAGGGATATTTGGGAGTGCATGGACACCGATGGTGGAAAAATAAATATCCTGAGTAAAAAACTAGAAAGAAGATTTCTGAGAAATTTATTTGTGATGGATGAATTCATTACGCCAAGGTACACCTTTGTTTTATTTGAGCAGTTTACTAGCACTGTATTTGTGGAATCTGAAAAGGGATATCTGGGAGCTCCTAGAGGCCTAAAGAGAAAAAAGAGACAGCTTCAGATAAAACTGGAGAGATGCTTTTTGTGATAGTTTTGTGATGTGTATTCATCTCATAGAGTTTGAACTTTTTGTTGATTGAGAAGTTCGGCATTACTGTTTTTGTGGTATCTGAGAGGAGATATTTGGGAGCACATTGAAGACTATGGTGAAAAAGGAAATATCCTCCGATTTAAACTAGAAAGAAGCTCTTTGAGAAACTGCTTTGTGATGGGTGAAATCATCTCACAGAGTTACACCTTTCTTTACATTGAGCATTTTGGTATAACTGTATTAGTGGAATCTGCAAAGGGATACTCAGGAACCCATAGAGTACAATGGCAAAAGAGGAAGTATCTTCAGGCAAAATCTGGAGAGAAGCTTTCTGAGAAATTCCTTTGTGATGTGTGCATTCATCTGATAGAGATAAACGTTTCACTTTAGGGAGCACTTTGGCATCACTGTTTTTGTGGTGTCTTAGAAGGGATATTTGGGAGCACATTGAAGCCTATGGTAGAAAAGGAAATATCCTCAGATAAAAACTAGAAAGAAACTTCCTGAGAAACTACTTTGTGATGTGTGAATTTATCTCACTGAGTTAAACCTTTCTATTCATTGCACAGTGTGGTAGCAATGTTTTTGTGGAATCTGCAGAGGGATTTTTGGGAGCACATAGAGGCATAACGTGAAAAAAGAAAATTCTTCAGGTAACAACTGGAGAGAAGCTTTCTGAGAAACTTCTTTGTGATGTGTGCATTCATCTCATAGAGCTAAGCATTTCTGTTCAGGGAACACTTTGGCATCACTGCTTTTGTGGTGTCTCAGAAGGAGTATTTGGGAGCACATTGAAGCCTATGGTAGAAAAGGAGATAGCCTCATATAGAAACCAGAGAGAAGCAATTTGAGAAAACGCTGTGATGTGTTAATTCATCTCACAGCATTACACGATTCTTTTCATGGAGCAGTTTGGTAGCACAGCTTATGGCGAATCTGAGAAGGAATATTTTGGATCACCTTGAAGCCTGTGGTGACAAAGGAAATATCCTAAGATAAAAACTAGAAAGAACCTTTCTGAGAAATTTCTTTGTGATGTGTGAATTCGTCTCACAGAGTTACACAATTCTTTTCATGTAGCAGTTTGGTAGCACTGCTTTTGGGGATTCTGAGAAGGGATAGTTTGGATCGCATTGAGGCCTATGGTGACAAAGGAAATATCTTCAGATAAAAACTAGAAAGAAGCTTTCTGAGAAAGTTCTTTGTTATGTGTGAATTCATCTCACAGAGTTACACTTTTCTTTTCCTGGAGCAGTTTGCTAACGCTGTTTTCCTGGAATATGTAAAGAGATATTTTGGAGTGCCTTGACGCCAATTTTGAAAAAGGGAGTATTCTCAGATAAAAACTTGAAAGTAGTGTTCTGAGAAACTTCTTTGTGTTGCGTGAATTCATCTCACAGAGTTACACTGTTCTTTGCATTGAGCAGTTTGCTTACTCTGGTTTCTTTTTTTTTGGAATCTGCAATCTAATAATTTGGAGCTCATTGAAGCTTATGGTGACAAAGGAAATAGCCTCATAGAAAGACCAAAAAGAAGTTTTCAGAGAAACTACTTTGTGATGTGTGAATTCAACTCACAGAATTACACTGTTGTTTTCATTGAGCATTTTGCTAACATTGTTTTCTTGGAAACTGCAATGGGATTTTTTGGAGAGCATTGAATCTTAGGGTGACAAAGAAAATATCCTAAGACAAAAACTGGAAAGAAGTTCTCTGAGAAACTACTTTGTGATTTGCGAATTCATATCACAGAGTTACACGATGTTTTTCATGGAACAGTTTGGTTGCACTGTTTTTGTGGAGTCTGAGAAGGGATTTTTTGGATGACGTTGAAAAATATGGTGAAAAAGGAAATATCCTCAGATAAAAACTAGAAAGAAGCTTTCTGAGAAAGTTCTTTGTGATGTGTGAATTCAACTCACAGAGTTACACCTTTCTTTTCATGGAGCAGTTTGATAAAACTCCTTTCCTGGAATTTGCAAAGGGATATTTGGGAGTGCCTTGAGGCCTTGAGAAGCTTTCTGAGAAACTCCTTTGTGATGTGTGTATTCATTTCATAGAGCTAAACGTTTATGTTGAGGGAGCACTTTGGCATCACTGTTTTTGTGGTGTCTAAGAAGGGATATTTGGGAGCACATTGAAGCCTATGGTTTAAAAGGAAATATCCGCATATGAAAACTAGAAAGAAGCTTTTTGAGAAACTGTCGTGTGGTAGGTGAATTCATCTCACAGAGTTACACCTTTCTTTTCATTGAGCAGTCTGGTAACACCGTTTCTCTGGAATCTGCAAAGGGATATTCAGGAGTGCATAGAGTCCAATGGCGTGAAAGTAAACATCTTCAGGTAAAACCTGGAGAGAAGCTTTCTGAGAAACTCCTTTGTGATATGTGTGTTCATCTCATAGAGCTAAACGTTGCTGTTGATGATGCTCTTTGGCATCACTGTTTTTGTGGTGTCTGAGAAGGGATATTTGGGAGCACATTGAAGCCTGTGGTTTAAAAGGAAATATCCGCACATAAAAACTAGAAAGAAGCTTTCTGAGAAGGAGTTTTGTGATGTGTGGATTCATCTCACAGTTACACCATTCTTTTCATGGAGCAGTTTGGTAGCACTATTTTGGGGGAATCTGAGAAGGGATATTTGGATCACATTGAAGCCTATGGTGTCAAAGAGAATATCCTAAGAAAAAAACTAGAAAGAAGCTTTCTGTAAAACAACTTTGTGATGTGTGAATTCATCTTACAGAGTTTACCATTCCTTTCATTGAGCAGTTTGATAACGCTGTTTTCATGTAATCTGCAATAGGATATTTCGGAGTGCATAGAAGCCTATGGTGACAAAGGAAATATCCACAGATAAAAGTCCAAAAAGAAGCTTTCTATGAAACTGCTTTGTGATGTGTGAATTCATCTCACAGAGTAACAACATGGTTTTCATTGAAAAGTTTGCTAACACTTTTTTCATTTAATCCACTATGGGATATAGGGTAGCGCATTGATTAAAACTGTGAAAAAGGAAATATCCTCAGATAAAAACTAGAAAGAAGTTTTCTGAGAAACATCATTGTGATATGTGAATTCATCTCACAGAGTTACACCATTCTTTTCATGGAACAGTTTGGTAGCACTGTTTTTGGGGAATCTGAGTAGAGATATTTTGGGTCACATTGAAACCTATGGTAACAAAGGAAATATCCTCCATTAGAAACTAGAAATAAGATTTCTGAGAAACTACTTCATCATGTGTAAATTCATCTCACAGAGTTATGCTGCTGTTTTCATTGAGCTGTTTGATAACACTGTTTCCATGGAATCTGCACTAGGATATTTGGGAGCACATTGAAGCCTATGGTGACAAGGAAAATATCCTCTGACAAAAACCAAAAAGAAACTTTCTGAGAAACTGCTTTGTGATTTGTGAATTCAACTCACAGAGTTGTACCTTTCTTTTCATGTAGCACTTCGCTATCACTGTTTTTTCGGAATCTGCAAAGGGATATTTGTGAGTGCTTTGAGGCCAATGGTGAAAAATGAAGTATCCTCACATAAAAACTACAAAGAAGCTTTCTCAGAAACTGCTTTCTGATGTGTAAATTTATCTCACAGTGTTACACTCTTCTTTTCATTGAGCAGTTTGCTAACACTGTTTTCTTGAAATCTGCAATGGGATATTTAGGAAAGCATTGAAGCTTATGGTGACAAAGGAAATGTCCTCCTATTAAAAACTAGAAAGAAGTTCTCTGAGAAACCACTTTTGATGTGTTAAATCATCTCACAGAGTTACATGATCCTTTTCATGGCCCAGTTTGGTAGCACTGTTTTTGGGGAATCTAAGAAGGAATATTTTGGATCACATTGAAGCCTTTGGTGACTAAGTAAATATACTAGGATAAAAACTAGAGAGAAGCTTTCTGAGACAGTTCTTTGTGATGTGTGAATTCATCACACTGAGCTACACCTTTCTTTTCAGGGAGCAGTTTGCTAAAACTGCTTTCCTGGGATTTGTAAAGGGATATTTGGGAGCACCTTGAGACCAATGGTGAAAAAAGAAACATCCTCAAATAAAAACTGGAAAGAAGCTTTATGAGAAACTGCTTTGTGATGGGTGAATTCATCTGACAGAGTTACACCTTTCTTTTCTTTGAGCAGTTTCATAGCACTGTTTTTGGGGAGTCTGCAAAAGGATATTCGGGAGCTCATAGAGGCTGATGTTGAAGAAGGAAATATCTTCAGATAAAAACTGGTGAGAAGGCTTATGAGAAACTGTTTTGTGATGTGTGCATTCATCTCAGAGAGATAAACCATTTTGTTGATTGAGAGGTTTGGCATCACTGATTTTGTGGTGTCTGAGAAGGGATATTTGGGAATACATTGAGGCTGATGGTGGAAAAGTAGATATCCTGTACAGATGAAAGCTAGAAAGGAGCTTTCTGAGAAATTTCTTTGTGATGCATGAATTCTCTCAGAAGTAAACCATTCTTTTCATTGAGCAGTTTGTTAACCCTGATATTGAGGAATCTACAAAGGGATATTCAGAGCACAGAGAAGCCTATGGTGAAAAAGGAAATACCCTCAGATTAAAACTAGAAAGAAGTTTTCTGACAGACTGTTTTGAGTTGGGTGCATTCATCTCACAGAGATAAATCTTTCTTCTCATTGAGCAATTTGGTAACACTGTTTTAGAGGAATCTGTAATAGGGTATTTGGGATCACTTAGAGGCCTAAGGTGAAAAAAAGAAAATTCTCCAGGTAAAAACTGGAGAGATGCTTTCAGAGAAAATCCCTTGTGATTTGTGCATTCATTTCATAGAGCTAAACGTTTCTGTTCAGGGAGCACTTTGGCATCACTGTTTTGTGGTGTCTGAGAAGGGATATTTTGGAGCACATTGAAGCCTATGGTTTAAAAGGAAATATCTGCATATTAAAACTAGAAAGAAGCTTTCTAAAAAACTGCTTTGTGATGTGTAAGTTCATCTCACAGAGTTACACTGCTCTTTTCATTGAGCAGTTTACCAACACTGTTTTCTGGGAATCTGCAATGGGATATTTTGGAACTCATTGAAGCTTATAGTGACAAAGGAAATATCCTCAGATAAAAACAAGAAAGAAGCTTTCTGAGAAACTACTTTGTGATTTTTGAATTTATCTCACAGAGTTACACGATTCTTTTCTTGGAGAAATTTGATAGTACTGTTTTTGGGGACTCTGAGAAGGGGTATTTTAGATCACAAAAAAGTCTATGGTGACAAAATAAATAACCTCAGATAAAAGCTAGAAAGAAGTTTTTTGAGAAAGTTCCTTGTGATGTGTGAATTAATCTCATAGAGGTTTATCTTTCTTTTCATGGAGAATTTGCATACACTGTTTTGTGGAATCTTCAAAAGGATATTTGGGAGTGCAATGAGGCCTATGATGACAAAGGAAATATCCTCCTTCAAAAACTTGAAAGAAGATTTCTTAGATACCGTTTTGTGATGTGTTAATTCATCTCACAGAGTTACAGCTTTCTTTTCATGGAGCAGTTTGCTAACAGTTTTCGAAGAATCTGCACAGGGATATTTGGGAGCACATTGAGGCCTATAGTGTAAAGAAGAATATCCTCACATAATGTGTGGATTCATCTCACAGAGCTACGCATTTCTTTTCATGGAGCAGTGGGCTAACAGTGTTTTTGTGAAATCTGCAAAGTGATATTTTGGAACACTTTGAGGCCTATGGTGATAAAGGAAATATCCTCAGATAAAAACTAGAAAGAAGCTTTCTGAGAAACAGATTTGTGTTGTGTGAATTCATCCCACAGAGTTACGCCGTTCTTTTCATTGAGAAGTGTGATAACACTGTTTTCGTGGAATCTGCAACAGGATATTTCAGAGCACATTGAAGCCTGTGGGGAAAAAGGAAATATCCTCATAGAAAAACCAGAAAGAAGCTTTTTGAGACACTGCTTTGTTATGTGTTAGTTCATCTAACAGAGTTACACGACTCTTTTCATGTATCAGTTTGGCAGCACTGTTTTTTGGGAATCTGAGAAGGGATATATTGGATTGCATTGAAGCCTAAGGTGACAAAGGAAATATCCTCAGTTCAAAACTATAGGGAAGCTGTCTGAGAAATTTATTTGTGATGTGTGAATTCTTCTCACAGAGTTACATCTTTCTTTTCATGGAGTAGTTTGCAAACACTCTTTTCGTGGAATCTGCAGAGGGATATTTGGGGACACTTTGAGGACTATAGTGATAAAGGAAATATCCTCAGATAAAACCAAGAAAGAAGTTTTCTGAGTAACTGGTTTATTATGTGTTATTTCATCTCACAGAGTTACATGATTCCTTTCATTGATCAGCTTAGTAGCACGGATTTTCAGGGATCCGAGAAGGAATATTTTGGATTGCATTGAAGCCTATGGTTACAAAGGAATATCCTCAGATAAAAATTAGAAAGAGGCTTTCGGTGAAAGTTCTTTGTGATGTGTGAAATCATGTCACGGAGTTACACCTTTCTTTTTATGGAGCATCTTGATGACATTGTTTTCATGGAATCTGCAAAGGGATATTTGGGAGTATATTGAGGCATATAGTGAAAAGGTAAATATCCTCAGATAAAAACTAGAAAGAAGCTTTCTGAGAAACTGTTTGTGATGTGTGAATTCATCTAGCAGAGTTACACTGATCTTTTCATTGAGAAGTTTGCTAACACTGTTTTCTTGGAAACTGCAATGGGATATTTCGGAGTGCATTGTAGCTTAAGTTGACAAAGGAAATATCCCCATAAAAAATAGAAGCATTTGCAGAGACAGCTTTGTGATGTGCTAATTCATCTCACAGAGTTCATGATTCGTTTCATGGAGCAGTTTAGTAGCACCATTTTGGGGGAATCTGAGAAGGGATATTTTGGATCACACTGATGTCTATGGTGACTAAGGATATATCCTCAGATAAAAAATAGCAAGAAGCTTTCTGAGAAACTTGTTTCTGATGTGTGAATTCACCTCACGGACATATATCTTTCTTCTTATGGAGTAGTTTTCCAGCACTGTTTTTGGGGAATCTGAGAAGGGATATTTTGAATTGCATTGAAGCATATGGTGACAAAGGAAATACCCTCAGATAATAATTAGAGAGAAGCTTTCTGAGAAATTTGCTTTGTGATGTTTGAATTCATCTCACAGAGTTACACTGTTCTTTTCATGGAGCAGTTTGCTAATATTGCTTTCTTCGAAACTGCAATCAGATATTTTGGAGTGCATTGAAGCTTATGGTGACAAAGGAAATACCCTCATATAAAAATGAGAAAGAAACTTTCTGTGAAGCTGATTTGTGATGTGTGAATCCATATCACAGAGTTACACCATTCTTTTGATTGAGCAATTTGGTAACATTGGTTTCACGGAATCTGCAAAGGAATATTTGGGAGCGCATTGAAGACTATGGTCAAAAAGGAATTATCCTCCAACAATAACTAGGAAGAAGCTTTCTGAGAAACTGCTTTGTGATGTGTGAATTCATCTCACAGAGTTACACCGTTCTGTTCATTGAGCAGTCTGATACACTGGTTTCATGGAATCTGTAATAGGATACTTTGTAGGGGATGGAAGCCTATGGTAACAATGGAAATATCTTCAGATAAAAACCAAAAAGGAAGCTTTCTGAGAAAGTGCTTTGAGATGTGTGAATTCATCTCACAGATTTAGAGCGTTCATTTCATTGAGAAAAGTGCTAACACTTTTTTCATTTAATCTGCAATAGGACATTCGGGAGCACATTGAGGATTACAGTGAAAAAGGAAATATCCTCAAGTAAAAACTAGAAAGCAGGTTTCTGAGAAACACCTTTAAATGTGTGTATTCATCTCACAGAATTACACCACTGTTTTCATGGAGCAGCTTGGTAGCATTGTTTTTGGGGAATCTGAAAAGGGATATTTTGACTTGCATTGAAGTCTATTGCGACAAAGGAAATATCCTCAGATAAAAACTAAAAAGAAGCTTTCTGAAAAAGTTCTTTGTGATGTCTGAATTCACCTCACACAGTTACACCTTCCTTTTCATGGAGCAGTTTGCTAACACTCTTTTCGTGGAATCTGCAAACGGATATTAGGGAACACATTGAGGCCTATCGTCAAAAAGGAAATATCCCCAGATTAAAACAAGAAAGATATTTTGTGAGAAATCTCTTTTTGAAGCGTTAATTCATCACATGGAGTTACACGATTCTTTTCATGGATCTGTTTTGTAGCACTGTTTTTGGGGAATCTGAGATGTCTATGGTGACAAAGGAAATATCCACAGATAAAAACTTGAAAGAAGCTTTCTGAGGAAGTTCTTTGTGATGTGTGAATTCATCTCACAGAGTTACACTGTTCTTTTCATTGAGCAGTTTGCTAACACTGTTCTCTTAGAATCTGCAATGGGATATTTCAGAACACCTTGAAGTTTATGGTGACAAAGGACATATCCTCAAATAAAAACTAGAAAGAAGCATTCTGAGAAACTGCTTTATGATGGGTTAATTCATCTCACAAAGTTACATGATTCTTTTCATGTAGCAGTTTGGTATCACTGTTTTAGGGGAAACTGAGAAGGGATATTTTGGATCACATTGAAGCCAATGGTGACTAAGGAAATATCCTCAGATAAAAACCAGAAAGAAGCTTTCTGAGAAACTTCTTTGTAATGTGTGAATTCATCTCACAGATTTACACTTTTCTTTTCATGGCGCAGTTTGCTAACACTGCTTTCGTGGAATGTGCAAAGGGATATTTGGGCGCACATTGAAGCCTGTGATGAAAAAGACAATATCCTCAGATAAAAGCTAGAAAGAATATTTCTGAGAAACTGTTTTGTGATGTGTGAATTCATCTCACTGGGTTACACCGTTCTTTTCATTGAGCCGTTTGCTCACACTTTTTTCGTGGAATATGCAAAGGGATATTTAGAAGTGCATTAAAGCCTATGCTCACAAAGCTTTCTGAGAAAGTGCTTTGTTATGTGTGAATTCATGTCACTGAGTTACACTGTTCTTTTCATTGAGCAGTTTGCTAACACTGTATTCTTGGAATCTGCAATGGGATATTTCGGAGTGCATTGAAGCTTATGGTGACAAAGGAAATATCCTCATATAAAAACTAGAAAGAAGCTTTCTGAGAAACTGCTTTCTGATATGTTAATTCATCTCACATGGCTGCATGATCCTTTTCTAGGATGAGTTTGGGAGCAG
This sequence comes from Mandrillus leucophaeus, assembly GCF_000951045.1. Taxonomy (NCBI): domain Eukaryota; kingdom Metazoa; phylum Chordata; class Mammalia; order Primates; family Cercopithecidae; genus Mandrillus; species Mandrillus leucophaeus. Next base: position 473,980 of record NW_012098144.1, read on the forward strand.
TGTTTTTGGGGAATCTGAGAAGGGATATTTTGAATCACATTGAAGCCTTCATTGACAAAGGAATTGTCATCAGATAAAATCTAGAAGGAAACATTCTGAGAAACTTCTTTGTGATGTAAGAATTCATCTCACAGAGATACACCATTCTTTTCATTGAGATTTTTGCTAACACTTTTTTCATGGAATGTGCGATGGGATATTCCAGATCGCATTGAGAAATGTGAAAAGGACAATATCCCCATATAAACACAAGAAAGAATCTTTCTGAGCAACAGCTTTGTGATGTGTGAATTTATGTCACAGAGTTCCACCATTCTTTTCATGGATCAGTTTGGTAGCACTGTTTTTGGGGAATCTGAGAAGGGATATTTTGGATCACATTGAAGCCTCGTGTGACAAAGGAAATATCCCCAGAAAAATACTGGATAGAAGCTTTATGGGAAACTTATTTGTGATGTGTGAATTCATGTAACAGAGTAACATGATTCTTTTCTTGAGGCTGTTTTGTAACATTGTCTTTGTGTAATCTGCAATAGAATATTTGGGAGTACATTGAAGCCTATGGTGACAAAGGAAATACCCTCAGACTAAAACAAGAAAGAAGCATCCGAGAACCAGCCTTGTGATGTGTGAATTCACCTCTCAGATTTACACCTTTCTTTTCATGGAGCACTTTGCTAACACTCTTTTCCTGGAAACTACAAATGGATATTTGGGAGCACATTGAGGCCTATGGTGTAAAAGGAAATATCCTCAGATGAAAGCTAGAAAGAATCTTTCTGAGAAACTGCTTTGTGATTTGTGAATTCATCTCACAGAGTTCCACTTCCTTTTCATTTAGCAGTTTGTTAACCCTGTTTTTATGGAAACTGCAAAGGGATATTTGCAAACGCCTTCACTCCTATAGTAAAAAAGGAAATATCCTCAGATAAAAACTAGAAAGAAGCTTTCTGAGAAAGTTCTTTTTGTTGTGTGAATTCACCTCCCAGAGCTACACTTTTCTTTCAAGGAGCAGTTTGCTAACACTGTTTTCGTGGAATCTGCAAAGGCATATTTGGAGGCACATTGAGTCCTATAGTGAAAAAGGAAATATCCCCAGATAAAAACTGGAAAAAAGCTTTCTGAGAAACGGCTTTGTGATCTGTAAATTCATCTCACAGAGTTACACCGTTCTTTTCATTGAGCAGTTTGATAACACTGTTTTTGTGGAATCTGCAGTAGAATATATGGGAGCATATTGAAGCCTTTGGTGACAAAGTATATATCTTCAGATAAAAAACAAAAAGAAGCTTCTAAGTAACTACTTTGTGATGTATAAATTCACCTCACCACGTTACACTGTTCTTTTCTTTGAGTAGTTTGCTAACACTGTTTTCTTGGAATCCACAACAGGAGGTTTTGGTGCACATTGAAGCTTACATTGACAATGGAAATATCCTCAGATAAAAACTAGAAAGAAGCTTTCTGAGAAACTGCTTTCTGATATGTGAATTCATCTCACAGAGTTCCAACTTTCTTTTCATGGAGCAGTTTGGTAGCACTGTTTTTGAGGAATCCAAGAAGGGATATTTTGGATCGCACTGAAGCCTATGGTGACAAAGGAAATATCCTCAGATAAAAACTAGAAAGAAGCTTTCTGAGAAACTGCTTTGTGATTTGTGAATTCAATCTCACGGCGTTACATGATACATTTCATGGAGCAGTTTGGTAGGACTGTTTTTGGGGAATCTGAGAAGCGATATATTGGATTACATTGAAGCCAACGGTGACAAATTATATACCCTCCTATAAAAACTAGAAAGAAGCTTTCTGAGAATCCACTTTGAGATGTGTTAATTTATCTCACAGCGTGACATGGTTCTTTTCCTGGATCAGTCTATTAGCACTGTCTTTGGGGAATCTGAGAAAGAATATTTTGGATCACATTGAAGCCTATGGTGACAAAAGAAGTATTCTCTGATAAAATCTAGAAAGAAGGTTTCTGAGAAAGTTCTTTGAGATGTATGAATTCATCTATCAGAGTTGCAAGTTTCTTTTCCTGGAGAAGTTTGCTAACACTGTTTTCGTGGAATCTGCAGAGGAATATTTGGGAGCACATTGAGGCCTGTAGTGAAAAAAGAAATATCCTCTGATGAAAACTAGAAAGAAGCCTTCTGAGAAACTGCTTTGAGATGTGTGAATTCGTCTCACAGAGTTACACTGTTCTTTTCATTGAGAAGTCTGCTAACACTGTTTTCTTGGAATCTGCGAAGGGATATTTTGGAGCACATTGAAGTTTATGGTAAAAAAGGAAATGTCCTCAGATAAAAACTAGAAAGAAGCTTTCTGGGAAACTGCTTTGCAATGTGTGAATTCATCTCACAGAGTTATCCCATTCTTTTCATTGAGCTGTTTGATAACACAGTTTTCATGGAATCTGCCATAGAATATTTGGGAGTGCATTGAAGCAGATGGTTAAAAAGGACATATCCTGAGATAAAAACCAAAAACAAGCTTTCTGAGAAACCGGTTTTTGATTTCTGAATTCATCTCACAGAGCTACATGATTCTTTTCACAGAGCAGTTTGGTGACACTGTTTTTGGGGTAACTGACAAGGTATAAATTTGATTGCATTGAATCCTATCACAACAAAGGAAATATCCTCAGATGAAATCAAGAAAGAAGGTATCTGAGAAACTGCTGTGTGATTTGTTAATTCATCTCATAGAGTAAAACCTTTCTTTTCATGGACCAGTTTACAAACACTGTTTTCGTGGAATCTGCAAAGGGATATTATGAGCTCATTGAGGCCTATGGTGAAATTGGAAATATCCACAGATAAAAACTAGAAAGAAGTGTTATGAGAAACTGCTTTGTGATATGTGAATTCATCTCACAGGGTTACACTGTTCTTTTAATTGAACAGTTTGGTAACACGGTTTTCTTGAAATCTCCAGTGGGATACTTTGGAGCCTTTTGAAGCTTAAGGTGACAAAGGAAATATTCTCATATAAAAACTAGGAAGAAGCTTTCTGAGAAACTGCTTTGTGAGGTGCTAATTCATCTCACAGAGTCACATGATTTTTTTCACGGATCAGTTTGGTAGCACTGTTTTTGGGGAATATGAGAACAAATACTATGGATCACATTGAAGCTTATGGTGAAAAGGAAACATCCTCAGATAAAAACTAGAAAGAATCTTTCTGAGAAACTGCTTTGTGATGTGTGTATTCATCTCACAGAATTACATTGTTCTTTTCACTGAGCAGTTTGCTAACACTGTTTTCTTGGAATCTGCAATGGAATACTTTGGAGTACATTGAAGCTTATGCTGACAAAAGAAATATCCTCATATAGAAACTTGAAAGAAGGTTTCTTTGAAACTGCATTGTAATGTGTTAATTCATCTCACAGTGTTACACGATTGTTTTCATCGATCAGTTTGGTAGCAGTGTTTTGGGGGAATCTGAGAAGGAATATTTTGGATTGCATTGAAGTCTATGGTGACAAAGGAAATATCCTCAAATAAAATCTAAGAAGATGTTTTCTGAGAAAGTTCTCTCTGATGTGTTAATTCATCTCACGGAGTTTCACATTTGTTTTCATGGAGCAGGTTGGTAACACTGTTTTTCTGGAATCTGCAATGGGATATTTGGGAGCACATTGAGGCCTACAGTGAAAAAGGAAATATCCTCAGATAAAAACTAGAAAGAATCTTTCTGAGAAACTGTTTTGTGATGTGTGAATTCATCTCACTGAAATACGCCATTCTTTTCATTGAGTAGTTTGCTCGCACATTTTTCGTGGAATATGCAAAGGGATATTTGGCAGTGCATTGAACCCTATATTCACAAAGGAAATATCCTAAGATATAAACCAAAAAGAAGCTTTCTGAGAAACTGCTTTGTGATGTGTGAATTCATCTCACTGAGTTACACTGCTCTTTTCATTGAGCAGTTTGCTAACACTGTATTCTTGGAATCTGCAATGGGATTTTCAGCATGCATTGAAGCTTATAGAGACAAAGGAAATATCTTCATATAAAAACTAAAAAGAAGCTTTCTGAGAAATTGTTTTGTCATTTGTGAATTCATCTCACAGTGCTGCATGATCCTTTTCTAGGATCAGTTTGATAGCAGTGTTTTTGGGAAATCTGAGAAGGGACATTTTGAATCGCATTGAAGCCTTTGGTGATAAAGGATAGATCCTCAGATAAAATCTGGAAAGGAACTTTGTGAAAGTTCTTTGTGATGTGTGAATTCATTTCACAGAGATACACCATTCTTTTCATTGAGATGTTTGCTAACATTTTTTTCATGGAATGTGCAATGGGATATTCCAGATCGCATTGAGGAATATGGTGAAAAAGGAAACATCGTCATGTGAAAACATAAGGAATCCTTCTGAGAAACAGCTTTGTGATGGGTGAACTCATCTCACAGAGTTACACCATTCTTTTCATGGAGCAGTTTGGTAGCACTGTTTTTGGGGAATCACAAGGGATATTTTGGATCTCATTGAAGCCTAGTGTGACAAAGGAAATATCCCCAGAAAAATACTAGAATGAAGCTTTATATGAAACTTATTTGTGATGTGTGAATTCATCTAACAGAGCTACACGATTCTTCTCTTGGAGCTGTTTTGTAACATTGTTTTTGTGGAATCTGCAACAGGATATTTGGAAGTGCATTGAAGTCTATGGTGACAAAGGAAATATCCTTAGACTAAAACTAGAAAGAAACTTTCTGAGAAACAGCTTTGTGATGTGTGAATTCACCTCTCAGATTTGCACTTTTCTTTTCATGGAGCACTTTGCTAACACTATTTTCGTGGAATCTACATACAGAAATTTGGGGGCACACTGAGGCCTATGTTGTAAAAGGAAATATCCTCAGGTAAAAACTGGAAAGAAGTTTTCTGAGAAACTGTTTTGTGATTTATGAACTCATCTCACAGAGTTACTCTTCTTTTCATGGAGCAGTTTGGTAGCACTGTTTTGGGGAATCATAGAAGGGATATTTTGGATCACATTGAAGCCTATGGTGACAATGGAAATATCCTCAGACAAAAACTAGAAAGAAACTTTCTGAGAAACTGCTCTGTCATTTGTGAATTCATCTCACATAGTTACACCGTTCTTTCCATTGAGCAGTTTGCTAACACTGTTGTTGTGTAATCTGCAAAGGGATATTTTGGAGCACTTTGAGGCTTAGTGTGAAAAAGGAAACACCCTCAGATAAAAACTAGAAAGATGCTTTCTGAGAAACTGCTTTGTGATGTGTTAATTCATCTCACATAGCTATACCATACTTTTCATTGAGCAGTTTGATAACACTGTCTTCCTGGAAACTGCAAGAGGATATTTGGGAGCTAATCGAAGCCTATGGTGACAAGGGAAATATCCTCAGACAAAAACCAAAAAGAAGCTTTATGAGAGACTGTTTTGTGATGTGTGAATTGATCTCACAGAGTTACAATGTTCCTTTCATGGAGCAGTTTGCTAACACTATTTTTGTGGAATCTGCAAAGGGATATTTTGGAAAGCATTGAAGTTAAGGTGACAAAGGAAATACCCTCATATAAAAACTAGACAGAATCTCTCTGAGGAAATGCTTTCTGATGTGTTAATTCATCTCACAGAGTTACAAGATTCTTTTCATGGATGAGTTTGTTAGCACTGTGTTGGTGGAATCGCAAAGGGATATTGGGCAGTGCATGGAGGCCTATAGTGAAAAAGGGAATATACTCAGATAAAAACTAGAAAGAAGCTTGCTGAGAAAGTTATTTGTGATGTGTGATTTCATCACACAGAGTTACATCTTTCTTTTTATGGAGTAGTTTGCGAACTCTGTTCTCGAGGAATCTGCGAAGGGATATTTGGGAGCACATTGAGGACTATGGTGAAAAAGTAAATATCCTCAGATAAAAATGGGAAAAGAAGCCTTCTGAGAAACTGCTTTGTGATGCGTGAATTCATCTCACAGAGTTACACTGTTGTTTTCACTGAGAAGTTTGCTAACACTGTCTTCTTATAATCTGTCAAGGGATATTATAGGGCACAATGAAGCTTATCGTGACAAACAAAATATCCTCATAGAAAAAGTAGAAAGAAGCTTTCTGGAAAACTGCTTTGTGATTTGTGAATTCTTCTCACAGAGTTACACGATTCTTTCCATGGATCAGTTTAGTAGCACTGTTTTTGTGGTATCAAGAAGGGATATTTTGGATTGCATTGAAGCCTATGGTGACAAGGGAAATATCCTCAGATAAAAACCAGAAAGAAGCTTACTGAGAGAGCTCTTTGTGATGTGTGAATTCAATTCACTGAAGTACAGCTTTCTTATCAAGGAGCAGTTCACTAACACTGCTATCATGAAATTTGCAAAGGGATATTTTGGAGCACATTGTGCACTACAGTGAAAAAGGAAGTATCCTCAGATAAAAACTAGAAACAAGCTTTCTGAGAAACTACTTTGAGATGTGTGAAATCATCTCACGGGTTTGCACCTTTCTATTCATGAAACAGTTTGCAACACCATTTTCCTGGAATCTGCAAAGGGATATTAGTGAGTGCATTGAGGCAATGTGAAAAAGGAAATATCCTCACATAAAAACTAGAAAGACGCTTTCTGAGAAGCACTTTGTGATGTGTGAATTCACCTCATAGAGTTACAGTATACTTTTCATGGAGCAGTTTGGTAGCACTGTTTTTGGGGAATCTGAGAAAGGATACTTTAGATAACAATGAAGCCTTTGCATTCTTTGCAATTCTTTGCACTCTTCTTTGCATTGGGCAGTTTGCTCTACTTTGTTTTCTTGGAATCTGCAATCTGATATATCAGAGCGCATTGAAGCTTATGGTGACAAAGGAAATATCCTCAGATAAAAGCTGCAAAGGAGTTTACTGAGAAACCGCTTTGTGATGTGTTAATTAATCTCACAGAGTTACAAGATTCTCTTCATATGGCAGTTTGGTAGCACTTTTTTAGGGAATCTGAGAAGGAATGTTTTGAATGGCATTTAAACCTATGTTAACAAAGGAAATATCCTCAGAAAAAATCTAGAAAGAAGCTTTCTGAGAAAGTTCTTCATGATGTGTGAATTGATCTCACAGAGTTGCACCTTTCTTTTCATTAAGCACTTTGGAAACACTGTTTTTGTGGAATCTGCATATGGATATTTGGGATCGCATTGAGACCTATAGTGAGTAAGAAAATATCCTGTCATAAAAACTAGAAAGAAGCTTTCTGAGAACCTGCTTTGTGATGTTTGAATTCATGTCACAGAGTTACATTGTTCTTTTCATTCAGCAGTTAGCTAACACTGTTTTTGTGGAATCTGCAATAGGATATTTCAGAATGCATTGAAGCCTATAGTGACAAAGGAAATAGCCTCAGATAAAAACCAAAAAGAAACTTTCTGAGAAACTGCTTTGTGATGTGTGAATTCATCTCACAGAGTTACACTGTTCTTTCCATTGAGCAGTTTGCTAACACTGTTTTCTTGGAATGTGCAATGGAATATTTCGGAGTGCATTGAAGCCTAAGGTGACAAAGGAAATATCCTCATATAAAAACTAGAAAGAAGCTTTCTGAGAAACCGCTTTGAGATTTGTGAATTCACCTCACAGGGCTACATGATTCTATTCATGGAACAGTTTGCTAGCATTGTTTTTTGTGAATCTGAGAATGGATATTTTGGATCGCATTGAAGCGTATGATGACAAAGGAAATATCCTCAGGTAAAAACTAGAAAGATACTTTCTGAGAACGTTTTTGTGATGTGTGAATTCATCTTACAGAGTTACACCTTTCTCTGCATAAAACAGCTTGGTAACATGGTTTTTGGGGAATCTGGGAATGAGTATTTGGATCGCATTGAAGCCTATAGTGAAAAAGAAAATATCCTGAGATGAAAACTAGAAAGAAGCTTTCTGAGAAACTGTTTGTGATGTGAAAACTCATCTCACAGAGTCACACGGTTTATTTCATTGAGCTGTTTGCTAACACTGTATTCTTGGAATCTGCAATTGAATATTTCAGAGCACATTGAGGCCTATAGTGAAAAAGGAAATATCATCAGATAAAAACTACAAAGAAACTTTCTGTGAAAGTGCTTTGTGATGTGTGAATTCAACTCCCAGAGTTACACCATTCTCTTCATTGTGAAGTTTGCTAACACTTTTTTCATTTAATCTGCAATGGGATATTCAGGAGCACTTTGAGGAATATGGTGAAAAAGGAAATATCCTCAGATAAAAACTAAAAAGAGTTTTTCTGTGAAACATCTTTGTGGTATGTGAACTCATCTCACAGAGTTACACCATTCTTTTCAAGGAACAGTTTGGTAGCACTGTATTTGAGGAATCTGAGAAGCAATATTTTGGGGCATGTTGAAGTCTTTCCTGAAATATTCTCAGATAAAACTAGAAGTAACCTTTCTTAGAAACTGCTTTGTGATAGGTGAATTCATCTCACAGAGTTACACTGTTGTTTTCATTGAGCAGTTTGATAACACTGTTTTCGTGGAATCTGCAATAGGATATTTCAGAGTGCATTGAAGCCTATGGTACAAAGGAAATATCTTCAGACAAAAACCAAAAAGAATCTATCTCAGAAACTGCTTTGTGATCTGTGAATTCATCTCACTGATTTATACCTTCCTTTTCATGGAGCAATTTTCTAACACTAAATTCATGGTATCTGCAAAAGGATATTCGTGAGCACCTTCTGGCTAATGGTGAAAAAGGAAACATTCTACAACAAAAACAAGAAAGAAGCTTTCTGAAAACAGGCTTTGTGCTTTGTGAATTCATCTCACAGTGTTACACAATTCTTTTCATGGAGCAGTTTGGTGGCACTGTTTTTGGGGAATCTGAGAATGCATATATTGGATCACATTGAAGTCAAAGTGACAAAGGAAATATCCTTAGTTAAAACCTAGAAGGAAATTTATGAGAAAGTTCTTTGTGATGTGTGAATTCATCCCAAATAATTACACCTTTCTTTTCCTGGAGCAGCTTGCTAACTGTGTTTTCATGGAATCTGCAATGGGATATTCCAGAGTGCTTTAATGCCTATAGTGAAAAAGGGAATATCCTCAGATAAAAACTAGGAAGAAACTTTATGAGAAAGTACTTTGTGATGTGTGAATTCATCTCACAGAGTTACACTGTTCTTTGCATTGAGCAGTTTGCTTTCACTGTTTTCTTGGAATCTGCAATCTGATGTTTCAGAACACATCGAAGCTTATGGTGAAAACAGAAATATACTCATATAAAAACTAGAAAGAAGTTTTCTGATAAATTTGTTTGTTATACTTTAATTCATCTCACACAGTTACATGATTCTTTTCATTGAGTATGTTGTTAGCACTGTTTTTGGTGAATCTAAGAATTGATATTTTGGATGGCATTTAAACCTATGGTGGCAAAGGAAATATTATCAGATAAAAACTAGAAAGAAGGTTTTTGAGAAAGTTCTTTGTGATGTGTGAATTCAACAAACAGAGTTACACCTTCCTTTTCATAGAGGAGTTTGTAAACACTGTTTTCATGGAATCTGCAAAAGGGATATTTGCGAGTGTTTTGAGGCCAATGGTGAAAAATTAAATATCCTCAGATAAAAAGTAGAAAGAAGAATTCTGAGAAACTGCTTTGTGTTGTGTGCACTAATTGCACAGAGTTACACATTTCTTTTCATTGAGCAGTTTGTTAACATTGTTTTCTTGTATTCTGAAATGGAATATTTTGGAGCGTATTGAAGCTTATGGTGAAAAAGGAAATATCCTCATATAAAAACTAGAAGGAAGCTTTCTGAGAAATCGCTTTGTGATGTGTTAATTCATCTCACAGTGCTACAGGATTCTTTTCATAGATCAGTTTGGTAGCACTGTTTTTGGGGCATTTGAGAAGGGATATTTTTTATCACAATGAAGGTAATGATGACAAAGGAAATATCCTCAGAAAAAACTAGAAAGAAGCTTTCTGAGAAAGTTCTTTGTGATGTGTGAATAAAACTAGAAAGAAGGCTTCTGAGAAACTGAATTGTGATTTGTGAATTCATCTCACACAGTTACACCATCCTTTTCATTGAGCAGTTTTATAGCACTTTTTTCGTGGAATCTGCAATAGGATATTTCGGAGCACATTTAAGTCTATGGAGACAAAGGAAATATCCTCAGATAAAAAACAAAAAGAGCGTTTCTGAGAAACTGCTTTGTGTTGTTTCAATTCATCTTACAGATTTACACTGTTCTTTCCATTGAGCAGTTTGCTAACACTGTTTTCTTTTAATCTGCAATGGGATACTTTGGAGCATATTGAAACTTATGGTGACAAAGGAAATATCCTCAGATAAAAACTATAAAGAAGCTTTCTGAGAAAGTTGTTTGTGATGTGTGAATTCATCTCACATAATTACACTTTTCTTTTCATGGATCAATTTGCTAACACTGTTTTCATGGAATCTGCAAAGGATATTTGGGAGCACATTGAGGCCTATGGTGAAAATAAAAATATCCTCAGATTAAACCTAGAAAGAAGCTTTCTGAGAAACTGCTTTGTGATAGGTGAATTCATCTCACAGAGCTACACTGCTCTTTTCTTTGAGCCATTTGATTATACTGTTTTCATGGAGTCTACAAAAGGATATTCCTGAGTGCATTGAAGCCTATGGTGGCAAAGGAAATATCCCCATCAAAATACCAAAAAGAAGCTTTCTGAGAAATTGCTTTTTGATGTGTGAATTCAGCTAAGAGAGTTACCCTGTTCTTTTCATTGAGTTATTTGCTAACATTGTTTTCTTAGAATCTATGATGGGATATTTCAGAGTGCATTGAACCTTATTGTGAAAAAGTAAATATCCTCAGACAAAAACTAGAAAGAAACACTCTGAGAAACTGTTTTGTTATTTGTGAATTCATTGCACAGAGTTACTTGATTCTTTTCTTGGATCAGTTTGACAGCTCTGTTTCTGGGGAATCTGAGAAGGGATATTTTGGATTGCATTGAAGCCTATGGTGACAAAGGAAATATCCTCAGATAAAAGCTAGAAAGAAGCTTTCTCAGAATGTTCTTTGTAATGTGTGAATTCATCTCACAGAGGCACACCTATCTTTTCATAGTGCAGTTTGCTAACAGTGCTTTCCTGTAATCTGCAAAGGGATATTTGGGAGCGCCTTGAGGCCTATGGTGAAAAAGGAAATATCCTCACATAAACAATTCATTAATTTCAAATCAACCTTTCTGTTGATTGAGCAGTTTGGCATCACTGTTTTAGAGGAGTTATTTGGGAGCACATTGAAGCCTATGGTGTAAAAGGAAATATCCCCAGATAAAAATTAGAAAGATGCTTTCTGAGAAACTGCTTTGTGATGGGTGAATTCTACTCACAGAATTACACTTTTCTTTTCATGAAGCAGTTTGCTAACACTATTTTTGTAGAATCTGCAAAGGGATATTCACGAGCATCTTCAGGCAAATGGTTACAAAGGAATTATCCTCAGGAAAAAAACAAGAAAGAAGCTTGCTGAGAAACTCCTCTGTGATTTGTGAATTCATCTCACAGAGTTACATGATTATTTTCATGGAGCAGTTTGGTAGCACTGATTTTGGGGGATCTGAGAAGGGATATTTAGGATCGCATTGAAGCTTATGGTGACAAAGGAAATATCCTCAGATAAAATCTAGAAAGAAACTTTCTGAAAAAGTTCTTGGTGATGTGTGAATTCATCTCACAGAGTTACACTGTTCTTTTCATTGAGAAGTTTTCTAACACATTTTTTTTTTGGAATCCGCTACGGGATATTCAAGAGCACATTGAGGAATATGGTGAAAAAGGAAATATCCTCACATAAAAACTAGAAAGAACCTTTCTGAGAAACAGTTTTGTGATGTGTGAATTCATCTCACAGAGTTACACCATTCTATTCATGGAGCAGTTTGGTAGCACTCTTTTTGGAGAATCTGAGAAGGAATATTTTGGATTGCATTGAAGCCTATGGTGACAAGGGAAATATCCTGATGTAATAACTATAAAGAAGCTTTCTGAGAAACTTCCTTGTGATGTGGGAATTCATCTCATGGTATTACACTTTTCTTTTCAGGGATCTGTGTGCTAACACTGTTTTCGTGGAATTTGCAAAGGAATATTTGGGAGTGCATTGTGGACTATAGCGAAAAAGGCAATATCCTCACATAAAAATTAGAAGGAAGCTTTCTGATAAACTGCTTTGTGATGAAAGAATTCATCTCACAGAGCTATGCCATTCTTTTCATTGAGCAGTTTGGTAAACACTGTTTTCTTGGAATTTGCAATGGTATGTTTTGGAGTGCATTGAAGCTTATCTTGACAAAGGAAATATCCTCAGGAAAAAAAAACAAGAAAGAATCTTTCTGATAAACTGCTTTGTGATTTGTGAATTCATCTCAGAGTTACACAATTTTTTTCATGTAGCAGTTTGGCAGCACTGTTTTGGGGGAATCTGAGAAGGGAATTTTGCATTGCATTGAAGCCTATGGTGACAAAGGAAATATCCTCAGATAAAATCTAGAAAGAAACTTTCTGAAAAAGTTCTTTGTGATGTGTGAATTCACCTAACAGACTTACACCATTCTCTTCATGGAGCAGTTTGGTATCACTGTCTTCATGAAATATGCAAAGGAATATTTGGGAGCGATTTGAGACTTATGGTGACCAAGGGAATATCCTCAGATAAAAACTAGAAAGAAGCATTCTGAGAAAGTTCTTCATGATGTGTGAATTCAACTCACAGAGTTACAACTTTCTTTTCATGGAGCAGTTTGCTAACACTGTTTTCATGGAATCTGCAAAGGGATATTTGGGAGTGCATTGAGGCCTATGTTGAAAAAGGGCATATTCTCAGTTAAGAACTAGAAAGACTCTTTCTGAGAAACTGCTTTGTGATGTGTGAATTCATCTCATAGAGTTACACAGTTCTTTTCATTGAGCAGTTTGGTAACACTCTTTTCTTGGAATATGCAATGGGATATTTCAGAGTGCATTGAAGCCTATGGAGACAAAGAAAACATAATCAGATGAAAACCAAAAAGAAGCCTGTTGAGAAACTGCTTTGTGTTGTGTCAATTCATCTAACAGAGTTACACTGTTGTTTTCATTGAGTAGTTTGGAAACACTGTTTTCTTGGAATCTGCATTGGGATATTTCAGAGCACATTGAAGCTTACGGTGACAAAGAAAATATCTTCACGTAAAAACTAGTAAGAAGTTTTCTGAGAAACTGCTTTGTTATATGTTAATTCATCTCACTGACTTACATGACTCCTTTCATGGATCTGTTTTGTAGCACTGTTTTTGGGTATACTGAGAAGGGATATTTTTGACAGCAATGAAAAATATGCTGATAAAGGGAAAATCCTCAGATAAAAACTAGAAAGAAGCATTCTGAGAAAGTTCTTCATGATGTGTGAATTCAACTCACAGAATTACAACTTTCTTTTCATGGAGCAGTTTGCTAACACTCTTTTGTGGAATCTGCAAAGGGATATTTGGGAGTGCATTGAGGCCTATGTTGAAAAAGGGCATATTCTCAGTTAAGAACTAGAAAGAATCTTTCTGAGAAACTGCTTTGTGATGTGTGAATTCATCTCTTAGAATTGCACAGTTGTTTTCATTGAGCAGTTTGGTAACACTCGTTTCTTGGAATATGCAATGGGATATTTCGGAGCACATTGAAGCCTATGGTGACAAAGGAAACATAATCAGATGAAAACCAAAAAGAAGCCTATTGAGAAACTATTTTGTGTTGTGTCAATTCATCTCATGGAGTTACACTGTTCTTTTCATTGAGCAGATTGTAAACACTGTTTTCTTGGAATCTGCAATGGTATATTTCAGAGTGCATTGAAGCTTATGGTGACAAATGAAATATCCTCAGACAAAAACAAGAAAGAATCTTTCTGATAAACTACTTTCTGATTTTTGACTTCATCTCAGAGTTACATGATTTCTTTCATGTAGCAGTTTGGTAACACTGTTTCTGGGGAATCTAAGAAGGGATATTTTACATCACATTGAAGCCTGTGGTGACAAAGGAATTGTCCTCAGATAAAAACTGGAAAGAAGCTTTCTGAGAAAGTTCCCTGTGATGTTTGAATTCACCTAACAGACTTACACCATTCTTTTCATGAAGCCGTTTGGTATCACTGTTTTTATGGAATATGCAAAGGGATATTTGGGAGCAAATTGAGACCTATGGTGACCTAGGGAATATCCTCAGATAAAAACTAGAAAGAAGCTTTCTGAGAAAGTTCTTCATGATGTGTGAATTCAACTCACAGAGTTACAACTTTATTTTCATGGAGCAGTTTGCAAACACTGTTTTCTTGGAATCTGCAGTGGTATATTTTGGAGTGCATTTAAGCTTATGGTGACAAAGGAAATAGCCTCAGACAAAAACAAGAAAGACTCTTTCTGAGAAACTGCTTTGTGATTTGTGAATTCATCTCAGAGTTACACAATTTCTTTCATGGAGCAGTTTGGCAGCACTGTTTCGGGGAATGTGAGAAGGGATATTTTGCATTGCATTGAAACCTTTGGTGACAAAGGAATTATCCTCAGGTACAAACTGGAAAGAAGCTTTCTGAGAAAGTTCTTTGTGATGTGTGAATTCACCTAACAGATTAACACCATTCTTTTCATGGAGCAGTTTTGTATCACTGTTTTTGTGGATTATGCAAAGGGATATTTGGGAGCGAATTGAGACTTATGGTGAAAAAGGAAATATCCTCAGATAAAAACCAGAAAGAAGCTTTGTGAGAAACTGCTTTGTGATGTGTGAATTCATCTCACAGTGTTACAATTACACCATTCTTTTCATTGAGAAGTTTACTGCACTGCTTTCTTGTAATCTGCAATGGGATATTTCAGAGTGCATTGAAGCTTATTGTGACAAAGGAAATATCCTCAGACAAAAACTAGAAAGAAGCTTTCTGAGAAACTGCTTTGTGATTTGTGAATTCTTCTCACAGAGTTACATGATTCCTTTCATGGAGCAGCTTGATAGCTTAGGAAATCTCAGAAGGGATATTTTGGATCTGACTGAAGTCGATGGTAACAAAGGAAATATCCTCATATAAAAACTAGAAAGATGCTTTCTGAGTAACTGCTTTGAGATATGTTAATTCATCTCACAGCGATACACAATTATTTTCATGGATCTGTTTGATAGCACTGTTTTTGGGGAATCTGAGAAGTGATATTTTGGATCATATTGATGTCTATGTTGACTAAGGAAATATCCTCAGATAAAAACTACAAAGAAGATTTCTGAGAAAGTTCATTGTGATGAGTGAATTTATCTCACAGAGTTACACCTTTCTTTTCATGCAGCAGATTGAAAACACTGTTTTGGTGGAATCTTCAAAGGGATATTTGGGAGCGCATTGAGGCATTGGGTGACAGTGGGAAAATCCTCATAGAAAAACCAAAAAGAAGCTCTCTGAGAGACTACTTTGTGATATTTGAATTCAGCACACAGAATTACACTGTTCTTTTCATTGAGAAGTTTTCTTACACTGTTTTCTTGGGATCTGCAATGGGATATTTCGGAGTGCATTGAAGCTTATGGTGACAAAGGAAATATCCTCAGACATAAACTAGAAAGAAGCTTTCTGAGAAACTGCTTTGTGATTTGTGAATTCATCTCACAGAGTTACACAATTCTTTTAATAGAGCAGCTTGGTATCACTGTTTTCAGGGAATCCGAGATGTGATATTTTGGATCGCATTGAAGCCTATGGTGACAAACGAAATATCTTAAGAGAAAAAGTAGAAAGAAGGTTTCTGAGAAAGTTCTCTGTGGTGTGTGAATTCATCTCACAGAGTTACACATTCCTTTTCATTGAGCATTTGCTAACACTGCTTTCATGGAAGCTGCAAAGGGATATTTGGGAGTGAATTGAGGCCTATAGTGAAAAAAGAAATATCCTCAGGTAAACACTAGAAAGAAACCTTCTGAGAAAATGCTTTGTGATGTGTGAATTCGTCTGTCAGAGTTACACTGTTCTTTTTATTGAGCAGTTTGCTAACATTGTTTACTTGGAATCTGCAATTGGATATTTCAGAGTGCATAGAAGCTTATGTTGGAAAAGGAAATACCCACATATAAAAGCTAGAAAGAAGTATTCTGAGAAACCACTTTGTGATGTGCTAATTCATCCAGAGTTACACGATTCTTTTCATGGATCTGTTTTTAGCACTCTTTTCTGGGAATTTGAAAAGGGACATTTTAGATTGCATTGAAGCCGATGGTGTATAAGAAAATATTATCAGATAAATACTAGAAAGAAGCTGTCTGAGAAATTTCTTTGTGGTGTGTGAATTCATCTCAAAGAGTTACAACTTTCTTTTCTTGGAGCACTTTGCTAACACAATTTTTGTGGAATCTGCAAAGGGATATTTGGGAGCTCATTGAGGCCTATAGTGACAAAAAAAATCCTCATAGAAAACCTAAAGTGAAGCTTTCTGAGAAACCACTTTTTGATGCGTGAATTCATCTCACAGGGTTACACTGTTCTTTTCATTGAGCAGATTTCTAAGACTGTTTTCTTGGAGTCTGCAATGGGATATTTCGGAGGACATCAAAGCTTATTTGTAAAAGGAAATACCCTAAGACAAAAACTAGAAAGAAACTTTCTGAGGAACTCCTTGGTGATTTGTAAATTCATCTCACAGAGTTACAGGATTCTTTTCATGGATTAGTTTGATAGCGCTGTTTTTGGGAAATCTGAGAAGGGATATTTTAGATTACAATGAAGCCTATAGTGTCAAAGGAAATATCTTCAGATTAAAACTAGAGAGAAGTTTTCAGAGAAAGTTCTTTGTGATGTGTGAATTCATCTCACAGAGTTACAACTTTCTTTTCATGGAACAGTTTGCTAACACTGTTTTCGTGGAATCTGCAAAGGGATATTTGGGAGTGCAATGAGGCCTATGGTTAAAAAGGAAATATCCTCACAGAAAAATTACAAAGAAGTTTTCTGAGAAACTGCTTTGTGATGTGTGAAATCAAGTCACAGAGTTACACTGTTCTTTTCATTGCTCAGTTTGCTAACACTGCTTTCTTGGAATCTGCAATGGGATATTGCAGAACACATTGAAGCTTATGGTGACAAAGGAAATATCCTCATATAAAAAGTAGAAAGAAACTTTCTGAGAAACCATTTTGTGATTGTTAATTCTTCTTACAGAGTTACATGATCCCTTTCATGGATCAGTTCGGTAGCACGGTTTTTGGAGAATGTGAGAAGGGATAATTTGGGTGGCATTGAACACTATGGTGACTAAGGAAATATCCTCACACGAAATCTGGAAAGAAGCTTTCTGAGAAACTGCTTAGTGTTCTGTGAATTCATTTCACAGAGTTACACTGTTGTTTTCATTGAGCAGTTTGTTCACATTGTTTTCTTAGAATCGGCAATGGGATATTTCAGAGCACATTGAAGCCTACAGTGACAAAGTAAATATAATCAGATGAAAACCAAAAAGAAGCCTTTGAGAAACTGCTTTGTGTTGTGTCAATTCAATTCACAGAGTTACATTTTCTTTTCATAGAGCAGCTTGCTAACAGTGTTTTCTTGTAATCTTTAATGGGATATTTCGGAGGGCATTGAAGCTTATGGTGACAAAGGAAATATCCTCAGACAAAAACAAGAAAGAAACTTTCTGAGAAACTGCTTTGTGATTTGTGAATTCATCTCAGAGTTACACGATTCTTTTCATGGAACAGTTTGGTAGCACTGTTTTTGGTGAATCTGAGAAGGGATATTTTGCATCACGTTGAAGCCCATGGTGACAAAGTAAATATCCTCAGATAACAACTGGAAAGAAGCTTTCTGAGAAAGCTCTTTGTGATGTGTGAATTCACCTAACAGACTGACACCGTTCTTTTCATGAAGCAGTTTGGTATCACTGTTTTTGTGGAATATGCAAAGGGATATTTGGGAGCGAATTGAGACCAATGGTGAAAAAGGAAACACCCTCAGATAAAAAAAAAAAAAGGAGCTTTCTGAGAAACTGCTTTGTGATGTGTGAACTCATCTCACAGAGTTACACTGTTCTCTTCATTGAGAAGTGTGCTAACACTGTTTTCTTGTAATCTGCAATGGGATATTTCATAGCACCCTGAAGTTATGGTGACAAAGGAAATATCTTCCAACGAAAACTAGAAAGATGCTTTTTGAGAAACTGTTTTGTGATTTATGAATTCTTCTCATGGAGTTACATGATTCTTTTCATGGAGCAGTTTGGTAGCACAGTTTTAGGGAAATCTGAGAAGGGATATTTTGGATAGGATTGAAGCTGATGGTGACAAAGGAAATATCCTCATATAAAAACTAGAAAGATTATTTCTGAGAAACCACTTCAAGATGTGTTAATTCATCTCACAGTGATACATGATTCTTTTAATGGATCAGTTTGATAGCACTGTTTTTGGGGAATCTGAGAAGGGATATTTTGGATCACATTGATGTCTACGTCTACTAAGGAAATATCTTCATATAAAAACTAGAAAGAAGCTTTCTGAGAAACTGCTTTGTGATGTGGGAATTCATCTCACAGAGTTACACCTTTCTTTTCATTGAGCAGTTGAATAACACTGCTTTCCTGGAATCAGCAAAGGGATATTTGGGAGTGCATTGAAGCCCATATTGAAAAAGGAAGTATCCTCAGATAAAACCAGAAAGAAGCTTTCTGAGAAAGATCTTTCTGATGTGTGAATTCATCTCACAGGGTTACACCTTTCCTTTCATGCAGCAGTTGGTTTTCACAGTTTTCATTTAATCTGCAACGGGATATTTGGGAGAGCTTTTGGGGCTATAGTGTAAAAGGAAAATTCCTCAGATAAAAACTAGAAAGAAGCTTTCTGAGAAATTGCTTTGTGATGTTTGAATTTGTGTCACAGAGTTTCACCGTTCTTTTCATTGAGCAGTTCGATAACACTGTTTTCGTGGAATCTGCAAAGTTATATTTGGCAGCGCAATTTGGAATATAATAAATAAGGAAATATACTCAGATAAAAACTTTAAAGAAGCTTTCTGCGATACTGCTTTGTGATGGGTGAATTCATCTCACAGAGTTACACCGTTCTTTTCATTGAGCAGTTCGCTAACACTGTTTTCATGGAAACTACAAAGTGATACTTGGGATCGCATTGAGGTCTATAGTGAAAAAGGAAATATCCTCAGATAAAAACTAGAAGGAAGCTTTCTGAGAAAATACTTTGAAGTGTATGAATTCATCTCACAGAGTTACACTGTTCTTTTTATTTATAAGTCTGCTAAAACTGTTTTCTTGGAATATGCAAAGGAATAATTCAGAGTGCATGGAATCTTATGATGACAAAGGAAATATCTTCATATAAAAACTAGAAAGAAGATTTCTGAGAAACCACTTTGTGATGTGTTAATTCATCTCACATAGTTACACAATTCTTTTCATGGATCAGTTTGGTAGCACTGTTTTTGGGGATACTGAGAAGGGATATTTTGTGTCGCATTGAAGTCTGTGGTGAATAAGGAAATATCCTCAGATAAAAAACTGGAAAGAAGTTTTCTGAGAAAGTTATTTATGATGTGTTAATTCATCTCACAGAGTTACACCCTTCTTTTTATGTTGGAGTTTGCTAACACTGTTTTCTTTTAATCTCCAAAGGGATATGTGGGAACACATTGAGGCCTAGAGTGAAAAAGGAAATATCCTCAGATAAAAACTAGAAAGAAGCTGTCTGAGGAACTGCTTTATAATGAGTGAACTCATCTCACAGAGCTACACCATTCTTTTCTTTGAGTCGTTAGATAACACTGTTTTTGTGGAATCTGCAATAGGATAATTGGGAGTACGTTGATGCCTACGGTGACAAAGGAAATATCGTCAGATTAAAACCAAAAAGATGCTTTCTGATAGACTGCTTTGTGATGTGTGAATTCATCTGACAGATTTACACCCTTCTTTTTATGGAGCAGTTTGCTGACATTATTTTAGTGGAATCTGCAAATTGATACTCACAAGTACATTGAGGCAAATGGAAAAAAAATGACATATCCTCAGACAAAAACTAGATAGAACAGTTCTGAGAAACTGATTTGTGATTTGTGAATTTATCTCACAGAGTTACATGATTCTTTTCATGGAGCAGTTTTATTGCACTCTTTTTGGAGAATCTGAGAAGGGATTTTTTTGGATCGCATTGAAGCTCATGGTGACCAAGGAAATATCCTCAGATAAAAACTAGAAAGAAGCATTCTGAGACAGTTCTTCATGATGTGTGAATTCATCTCACAGAGTTACACCTTTCTTTTCATGGAGCAGTTTGCTAACACAGTTTTCGTGGAATATGCAAAAGGATATTTGGGAGCGAGTTGATGCTGGTTATAAAATGGAAATATCCTCAGACAAAAAACAAAAAGAAGCTTTCTGAGAAACTGCTTTGTGATGTGTGAATTCATCTCACAGATTTACACCTTTCTTTTCATGGAGCAGTTTGCTACAGCTATTTTCATGGAATCTGCAAAGGGATATTCACAAGCACATTGAGACCTATGCTGTAAAAGCAAATATCCTCAGACAAAAAATAGAAAGAAGCTTTCTGAGAATATGCTTTGTCATGTGAGAATTCACATCACAGAGTTACACTCTTCATTGAGCAGAGTGCTAACTCTATTTTCCTGGAATCTGCAATTTGATATTTCGAAGTGCATTTAAGTTGAGGGTGACAAAGGAGATATCCTCAAATAAAAACCATAAAGAAGCTTTGTGCAAAACTGTTTTGTGACTCGTGAATTCACCTCATTGATTTACACAAAACTCTTCATGGACCAGTTTGGTAGCACTGTTTTTGGGGAATTTGAGAAGTGATATTTTTGATGGCACTGAAGCCCATGGTGACAAAAGGAATATCATCAGATAAAAACTAGAAAGAAGTTTTCTTAGAAAGTTTTTGTGATGTGTGAATTCATCTCACAGAGCTACATCTTTCTTTTCATGGAGCAGTTTGCTGACATAGTTTTGTGGAATCTGCCAAGGGATATTTTGGAGCCTGTTGAGGCCTACAGTGAAAAAGTAAATATCCTGAGATAAAAACTAGAAGGAGGCTTTATGAGAAACTGCTTTGTGATGTGTGAACTCATCTCACAGAGTTACACTGTTCTCTTCATTGAGCAGTTTGCTAACACTGTTTTCTTTTAATCTACAATATGATATTTTGGAGCACATTGAAGCTTATGTTGACAAAGGAAATACCCTCATATAAAAACTACAAAGATGCTATCTGAGAAACAGCTTTGTGATGTGTTAATTCATCTCAGACAGTTACACCATTGTTTTCATGGAGCAGTTTGGTAGCACTGTTGTTAGGTAATCTGAGAAGGGATATCTTGTATCACGTTGAAGCCTATGATGACTAAGGAAATATCATCAGATAAAAACTAGAAAGAATCTTTCTGAGAAAGTTCTTTTTGATGTGTGAATTAATCTCACAGAGTCACACCTTCCTTTTCATAGAGAAGTTTGCTAACACTGTTTTTGTGGAATCTGCAAGTGGATATTTGGGAGGGCCCTGAGACCTATAGTGGAAAAAATATATATGCAGATAAATACTAGAAAGAAACTTTCGGAGAAACTGCTTTTTGGTGTGTGAATTCACCTCACAGAGTTACACCATTGTTTTCATGGAGGAGTTTGGTAGCACTGTTTTTGGGGAATCTGAGAAGGGATATTTTGGATCAAATTGAAGCCTATGGTGACAAAGGAAATATCTTTACATAAAAACTAGAAGGAAGATTTCTGAGAAAGTTCCTTGTGATGTGTGAATTCATCTCACAGAGTTGTACCTTTCTTTTTCATGGAGAAGTTTGCTAATACTGTTTTCGTGGAATCTGCAAAGCAATATTTGAGAGCGCATTGATGTCTGTAGTGAAATAACAAATATCCTGAGACAAAAAGTAGAAAGAAACTTTCTGAGAAACTGGTTTGTGATGTGTGAATTCATCTCACAGAGTTACACTGTTCTTTTCATTGAGCAGTTTGCTAATACTGGTTTCTTGGAATCTGCAATGGGCTATTTGAGAGCGCATTGAAGTTTATGGTGACAAAGGATATATCCTCAGACAGAAACTAGAAAGAAATTTTCTGAGAAACTACTTTGTGATTTGTGAATTCCTCGCACTGTTTTACACAAAACTTTTGATAGAACAGTTTGGTAGCACTGTTTTTGCGGAATTTGAGAAGGAATATTTTGGATCACTTTGTAGCCTATGGTGACATAGGGAATATAATCAGATAAAAACTGGGAAGAACCTTTCTTAGAAAGTTTTTGTGATGTTTGAGTTCATCTCACAGAGCTACACCTTTGTTTTCATGGAGCAGTTTTCTGACACTGTGTTCATGGAATCTGCAAAGGGATATTTTGGAGCCCATTGAGGCCTATAGTGAATAAGTAAATATCTTGAGATAAAAACTAGAAGGAGGCTTTCTGAGAAGCTGCTTTGTGTTTGTGTGAATTCATCTCACAGTCTTCCACTGTTCTTTTCATTGAGCAGTTTGAGAACATTGTTTTCATGGAATCTACAGCAGGATATTTGGGAGTGCATTGAAGCATATGGTGACAAAGGGAATATCCTCAGATAAAAAACAAAAGAAGCTTTCTGAGAGACTGCTTCGTAAGGTGTGAATTCATCTCACAGAGTTGCACTGTTGTTTTCATTGAGCAGTTTGCTAAGACTGCTTTCTTGGAATCTGCAATGGGATATTGTGGAGTGCATGTAAGATTATGGTGACAAAGGAAATATCATCATATTAAAACTAGAAAAAATCTTTCTGAGAAACTGCTTTCTGTTGTGTTAATTCCTCTAACAGAGATACATGATTCATTTCATGGATCAGTTTGGTAGCACTGCTTTTGTGATACCTGAGAAGGGATATTTGGGAGCACATGGAAGCTGATGGTGGAAAAGGAAATATCCTGAGACAAAAACTAGAAAGAAGCTTTCTGTGAAATTTCTTTGTGATGGGTGAATTCATCACACAATGTTACACCTTTATTTTCTTTGAGCAGTTTGGTAGCACTGTTTTTATGGAATCTGCAGAGCGATATTCGGGAGCCCCTATGGTGAAAAAGGAAATAACTTCAGATAAAAACTGGAGAGAAGCTTTTTGAGAAACGGTTTTGTGATGTGTGTATTCATCTCATAGAGTTTAACCCTTTTGTTGATTGAGCAGTCTTTCATTACTGTTCTTCTGCTACCTAAGAAGAGTTATTTAGGAGCCCGTTGAAGCCTATGGTGACAAAGGAAATATAATCAGACAAAAAACAAAAAGAAGCTTTCTGAGAAACTGCTTTGTGATGTGTGAATTCATCTCATGGAATTACACCTTTATTTTCATGGAGCGGTTTGTTAATACTATTTTCGTGAATCTGCAAAGGAATATTCGCAAGCACATTGAGGCAAATGGTGAAAAAGGACATATTCTCAGACAAAAAGTAGAAAGAAGCTTTCTGAAAAACTGCTTTGTGATTTATGAATTCATCTCACAGAGTTACATGATTCTTTTCATGGAGCAGTTTGGTAGCTCTGTTTTTTGGGAATTTGAGAACGAATATTTTGGATCACATTTAAGCCTGTGGTGACAAAGGAAATATCCTCAGATAAAATCTAGAAAGAAACTTTCTGAGAAACTTCTTTGTGATGTGTGAATTAACCCCACAGAGTTACACCATTCTTTTCATGGAGAAGGGTGCTAACACTTTTTTCATGGAATCTGCAATGGGACATTACAGATTGCATTGAGGCCTATGGTCAAAAAGTAAATATCTTCAGATAAAATCTAGAAAGAAGCTTTCTGAGAAGCAACTTTTGGATGTGTGAATTCTTCTCATAGAGATACACTGTTGTTTACTCTTTTTTTAAATTTTTTTTATTATTATACTTTAAGTTCTAGAGTACATGTGCACAACATGCAGGTTTGTTACATATGTATACATGTGCCATGTTGGTGTGCTGCACCCATTAACTCGTCATTTACATTAGGTATCTCTCCTAATGCTATCCCCCCCCACCTCCCCACAATAGGCCCCAGAGTGTGATGTTCCCCTTCCTGTGTCCAAGTGATCTCATTGTTCAATTCCCACCTATGAGTGAGAACATGTGGTGTTTGGTTTTCTGTTCTTGTAATAGTTTGCTGAGAATGATGGTTTCCAGCTGCATCCATGTCCCTATAAAGGACACGAACTCATCATTTTTCATGACTGCATTGTATTCCATGGTATATATGTGCCACATTTTCTTAATCCAGTCTGTCACTGATGGTAAATTTTAACATGTGTTTAGTCTTCTCTGTCCATTCCTTCCCTTGAAAACTAGGAAACACAGCAAAGGCTTCTCCCATAAAATCCCCTTCTCTCTTCACTTGCTCATCTCCCTTCAGTGCTTCCCTGTGTGGCTCTACAGGTGTGCCATGCCTCGTGTTTCTAGGATACTGTGACTGTAATAACAACTTCTTCCTTCATGGCAATAGTTTTTGTGTCTGTGTGTCTTACTATACCTGCTCAAAACAAATCCTCGTTAGGTATTTAGAACACTCTGAGTTATAAGTAGTCAACATTTTTTAAATTAATGAACAATCTTGCTCTTTACTTGATGCAAGCACCAGCTTAAAGACCTATTTATTTACTACAGTTTGAAATTTGCGGACTGAAAATGCATGGAATTGATCTATGACCTTATCAATTTTGTCCCTTCTAGCCAATTTAAACTTTAGTCTGATGAAACCATTTCTGATTACGGCCATTCAGTTCGCCATATGGACACAAAAAATCTCACATTTCTCAGTCCTTAGGGTAACTTAGGCTGTCTATTGATGGAATGTTTATAAAAATTGGCTCACCCTTTCTTTCCATAAATAAGACATAAAAATCTTGATTAAACCTCATCTGAGTTTCTGAGCAACAAAAAAAATTAAAACAAGAAAATAGGTTGCAAAATATCTATGAAAACAAACAGGAATTGTCTGAAGATGTATTTGACAGGAATCTTTTTTTATTGTACTTTAAGTTCTAGGGTACATGTGCATGACGTGCAGGTTTGTTACAAATGCATACTTCTGCCACGTTGGTGTGCTGCACCCATCAACTCGTCATTTACATCAAGTATAACTCCCAATGCAATCCCTCTCCCCTCCCCCCTCCCCATAATAGGCCCCGGTGTGTGATGTTCCCCTTCCCAAGACCAAGTGATTTCATTGTTCTGTTCCCACCTATGAGTGAGAATATCCGGTGTTTGGTTTTCTGTTCTTGCGATAGTTTGCTGAGAATGATGGTTTCCAGCTGCATCCATGTCCCTACAAAGGACACAAACTCATCCATT
>NW_012098144.1:503165-529124 GCF_000951045.1 Mandrillus leucophaeus
AATGGTTGAACTAGTTTACAATCCCACCAACAGTGTAAAAGTGTTCCTGTTTCTCTACATCCTCTCCAGCACCTGTTGTTTCCTGACTTTTTAATGATTGCAATTCTAACTGGTGTGAGATGGTATCACATTGTGGTTTTGATTTGCATTTCTCTAATGGCCATACACTGCTGTTTTCATTCAGCAGTATGATAACACTGTTTTTGTGGAATCTGCAATAAGATATTTGGGAGCGCATTGAAACCTAAGGTGACAAAGGATATATCCTAAGAAAAAAAACCAAAAGAAGCTATCTGAGAAACTTCTTTGTGATGTGTGAATTCAGCTCACAGACTTACACCTTTCTTTTCACGGGCAGTTTGCAAACACTATTGTCGTGGAATCTCCAAAGGGATATTTGGGAGTGCATTGAGGCAAATGGCGAAAAAGGAAATACAGTCAGACAAAAACTAGAAAGAAGATTTCTGAGAAACAGCTGTGTGATTCTTGAATTCAACTCACAGAGTTACACCGTATTTTTCATGGAGAATATTGGTATCACTGTTTTGGGGGAATCTGAGAAGGAATATGTTGGATCGCATTGATGTCTATGGTGACAAAGGAAATATCCTCAGATAAAAACTAGAAGGAAGCTTTCTGAAAAGTTCTTTGTGATGTGTGAATTTATCTCACAGAGCTACACCTTCATTTTCATGGAGCAGTTTGCAAACCCTGTTTTTGTGGAATCTGCAAAGTGATATATGGGAGCGCATTGAGGTCTATGGTGAAAAAGGAAATATCCTCAGAAAATAACTGGAAAGAAGATTTCTGAGAAACTACTTTTGGATGTATTAATTCAACTCACAGAGATACACAGTTGTCTTCATTGAGGAGTTTGATAACACTGTTTTCATGGAATCTACAATAGCATATTTGGGAGCATATTGAAGAATATGGTGACAAAGAAAATATCCCCAGACAAAAACCAGAAAGAAGCTTTCTGAGAAACTGTTTTGTGATGTGTGAATTCATCTCACAGAGATACACCTTTCTTTTCATGGAGCAGTTTGCTAACACTGTTTTCGTGAAATCTGCCAAGGGATATTCACAGCCCATTGAGGCCTATGGTGAAAAAGGAACTATCCTCAGACTAAAACTAGAAAGAAGCTTTCTGAGAAACTGCTTCATGATTTGTGAATTCATCTCACAGTGTTACATGATTCTTTTCATGGAGCAGTTTGGCAGCACTGTTTTTGGGGAATCTGAGAAGGGATATTTTGGATTGCATTGAAGTCTATGGTGACAAAGGAAATATCCTCAGATAAAAACTACAAAAAAGCTTTCTGAGAAACTGCTGTGTGAAGAGATAACTCGTCTCACAGTGTTACATGATTCTTTTCATAGATCAGTTTGGTAGCACTGTTTTTGGGCAATCTGAGAAGGGATAATTTGGATCTCATTGAAGCCTATGGTGACAAAGGAAATATCCTCAGATAAAAACTAGAAAGAAGATTCATGAGAAAGTTCTTTTTGACATGTGAATTCATCTCACAGAGTTACACCTTTCTTTTCATGGAGAATTTTGCTAACGCTGTTTTCGTGCAATCTGCAAAGGGATATTTGGGAGCAAGTTGAGGCCGATCATAAAAAAGGAAATATCCTCAGACAAAAACCATAAAGAAACTTACTGAGAAATCTCTTTGTGATGTGTGGATTCATCTCACAGAGTTACACTGTTATTTTCACTGAGCAGTTTGCTACCACTGTTTTCTTGAAATCTGCAATCTGATATTTCAGCATGCATTGAAGCTTAGGGTGACAAAGGAAATATCCTCATATAAGAACTAGAAAGAAGATTTCTGAGAAA
The DNA here is from genome assembly GCF_000951045.1 of Mandrillus leucophaeus. NCBI lineage: Eukaryota > Metazoa > Chordata > Mammalia > Primates > Cercopithecidae > Mandrillus > Mandrillus leucophaeus. Next base: position 505,012 of record NW_012098144.1, read on the forward strand.
CTGTTTTGTGATGTGTTAATTCATCTCACAGAGTTACAGCATTCTCTTCATGGATCAGTTTGGTAGCACCGTTTTGGGGAATCTGAGAAGGTATATATTGGATCACTTTGATGGATATGGTGACAAACGAAATATTCTCAGATAAGAACTAGAACGAAACTTTCTAACAAAGTTCTTTATGATGTGTGAATTCATCCCTCAGAGTTACACCTTTCTTTTCATGGAGCAGTTTGCTAACACTCTTTTCTTGGAATCTGCATAGGGATATTTGGGAGCGCATTGAGGCCTATAGGGGGAAAAATATATACTCATATAAAAACTAGGAAGAAGCTTTCTGAGAAACTGCTTCATGATGTGTGAATTCATCTCACAGAGTTACACCTTTCTTTTCATGGAGCAGTTTGCAAACCCTGTTTTTGTGGAATCTGCAAGTTATATATGGGAGCGCATTGAGGCCTATGGTGAAAAAGGATATATCCTCAGATAAAAACTAGAAAGAAGATTCCTGAGAAACTGATTTTGATTATGTGACTTCAACTCACAGAGATACACTGTTGTTTTCATTGACGAGATTGATAACACTGTTGTCGTGGAATCTGCAATAGGATATTTGGGAGCACTTTGAAGAATATGGTGACAAAGGAAATATCCCCAGACAAAAATCAGAAAGAAGGTTTCTGAGAAACTGTTTTCTGAAGTGTGAATTCATCTCACAGAGTTACACCTTTATTTTCATGGAGCAGTTTGCTAAAGCTGTTTTCGTGGAATCTGCAAAGGGATATTCTCGAGCTCATTGAGGCCTATGGTGAAAAAGGAACTATCCTTGTACAAAAACTAGAAAGAAGCTTTATGAGACACTGCTTCATGATTTGTGAATTCATCTCACAGTGTTAAGTGATTCTTTTTATGAAGCAGTTTGGTAGCCCTGTTTTTGGGGAATCTGAGAAGGGATATTTTGGATCGCATTGAAGCCTGTGGTGACAAAGAAAATATCCTCTGATAAAAACTAGAAAAAAGCTTTCTGAGAAACTGATTTGTGAAGAGTTAATTCATCTCACATTCTTTTCATGGATCAGTTCGGTAGCACTGTTTTGGGGGAATCTGAGAAGGGATATTTTGCATCTTATTGAAGCCTATGGTGACAAAGAAAATATCCTCAGATAAAAACCAGAAAGAAGCTTTCTGAGAAAGTTATTTGTGATGTGTCAATTCATCTCACAGAGTTACACCTTTCTTTTCATGGAGCAGTTTGCCAACACTGTTTTCATGTGATCTGCAAAGGGATATTTGGAATTGCTTTGAGGCCTATGGTGATAAAGGAAATATTCTCAGATAAAAACTAGAAAGAGGCTTTCCGAGGAACTGCTTTGTGATTTGTGAATTCATCTCACAGAGTTACACTGTTCTTTTCATTGAGCAGTTTGTGAAAACTGTTTTCTTGCCATCTGCAATGGAATATTTCAGAGTGCATTGAAGCTTATGGTAAAAAGGAAACATCCTCATTTAAAAAGAAGAAAGATGCTTTCTGAGAAACTGCTTTGTGATATGTTAATTCATTTCACAGAGCTACATGATTCTTTTCATGGATCATTTTGGTAGTCTTTGGGGAATATGAGAAGGGATATTTTGGATTGCATTGAAGACTATGGTGACAAAGGAAATATCCTCAGGTAAAAACTGCAAACAAGCTTTCTGAGAAACTGTTTCATGATGTGTTAATTCATTTCACTGAGTTAAAATTTTATTTTCATGGAGAGGTGTGCTAACCCTGTTTTCATGGAATTTGAACAGGGATATTTGGGAGCGTAATGTTGCCTACAGTGAAAAAGGAAGTATCCTGAGAAAAAAATTAGAAAGAAGCTTTCTGTGAACCTGCTTTGTGATGTGTGAATTCATCTCACAGTGGTACATTGTGCTTTTCATTGCCCAGTTTAGTGACACTGTTTTCGTGGAATCTTCAATAGGATGTTAGGGAGTGCATTAAAGTCTATGGTGACAAAAGAGATTTCCTCACAGAAAAAGCACAAAGAATCTTTCTGAGAAAGTGCTTTGTGACGTGCGAATTCATCTCATGGAGTTACATGATTCTTTTCATGGAGCAGTTTGGTGGCAATGCTTTTGGGCAATCTGAGATGGTATATTTTGAATGGCATTGGAGCCTATGGTGAAAAAGAAAATATCCTCAGATAAAAACTCTATAGAATCTTTCTGAGAAAGTTCTTTGTGATGTGTGAATTAATCTCACAGTGTTACACTATGCTTTTCACTGAGCACTTTGCTAACACTGTTTTCGTAGAATCTGCAAAGCGATATTTGGGAGCCCACTGAGGCCTATGGTGAAAAATGAAATATCCTCAGATAAAAATTAGAGAAAAGATTTTTGAGAAACTCCTTTGTGATGACTGAATTCACCTCACAGAGTTACACTGTTCTTGTCATTGAGAAGTTTGCTAACATTCTTTTCTTGTAATCTGTAATGGGATATTTCAAATTCCATTGAAGCTTATGGTGATAAAGGAGACATCAACATATAAAAAGTAGAAAGAAGCTTCCTGAGAAACTGCCTTGTGATGTGCTAATTCATCTCAAAGAGTTCCATGATTCTTTACATGGATTAGTTTGGTAGCACAATTTTTTGGGAATCTGAGAAGGAATACTTTGGATTGCATTTATGCCTAAGGTGACAAACGAAATATCCTCAGATAAGAACTAGAAATAAGGTTTCTGAGAAAGTTCTTTGCTATGTGTGGATTCATCTCACAGAGTTACACCTTTCTTTTCATGGAGAAATGTGCTAACAGTGTTTTCTTGGAATCTGCAAAGGGATTGTTGGGAACGCTTTGAGGCCTAAGTGAAAAAGGTAATATTCTCAGATAAAAAGGAGAAAGAAGCTTTCTGAGAAACTGCTTTGTGATTTGTGAATTCATCTCACAGAGTTACACTGTCCTTTTCATTGAGCAGTTTGCTAACACTGTTTTCTTGGAATCTGCAATGGTATATTTTGGAGCGCATTGAAGCTTACGGTGAAAAAGGAAATATCCTCATATAAAAACAAGAAAGAAACTCTGAGAAACGGCTTTGTGATGTTGTAATTCATCTCACAGAGCTACATGAGTCTTTTTATGGATTGGTCTGTTAGCAATGTTTTTGGGGAATCTGAGGAAGAATATTTTGGATCGCACTGAAGCCCATGGAGACAAAGGAAATAAAATCATGTAAAAACTGGAAAGAAGCTTTATGAGAAACTGCTTTGTGATGTGTGAATTCATCTCCCTGAGTCACACCTATCTTTTCATGTAGTAGACTGGTAACACTCTTTTTGTGGAATCTGCACAGGGATACTGGGGAGTGCATTGAGGCATATAGTGAAAAAGGAAATATCCTGAGATAAAAACTAGAAAGAAGCATTCTGAGAAACTGTTTGTGATGTGTGATTTCATCTCACAGAGATACAACGTTCTTTTCATAGAGCAGTTTGATAACACTGTTTTCGTGGAATCTACAATAGGGTATTTCGGAGTGCCTTGAAGCCTATGGTGACAAAGGAAATATTCACAGATAAAAACCATAAAGAAGCTTTCTGAGAAACTTCATTATGTTGTGTGAATTCATTTCACAGATATACACTATTCTTTTCAGGGAGCAGTTTGGTAGCTCTGTTTTTGGGGAATCTTAGAAGGGATATTTAGGATCGCATTGAAGTCTATGATGACAAAAGAAATATCCTGAGATTAAAACTGGAAAGAAACTTTCTAAGAAAGCCCTTTGTGATGTATGAATTTATCTCACAGTGTCACATCTTTCCTCTCATGGAGCAATTTGCTAACACTGTTTTCATTGAATCTGCAAAGGAATGTTTGGGAGCGCACTGAGTCCTCTGCTGAAAACGGAAATATCCTCAGATATAAACAAGAAAGAAGCTTTTGGACAAAGTTCTTTGTGATGTGGGAATTCATCTCACAGAGTTACACCTTACTTTTCATGGAGCAGTTTGCTAACACTGTTTTCATGGAATCTGCAAAGGGATATCTTGGAGTGCATTGAGGCCTATGTTGGTAAAGGAAATATCCTCAGATAAAAACTAGAGAGAAGCTTTCTGAGATGCTGCTTTGTGATGCTTGAATTCATCTCACAGAGTTACAATGTACTTTTCATTGAGCAGTTTGCTATTCTTGGAGTCTGCAATGCTATATTTTGGAGCGCATTGTAGCTTGTGGTGACAAAGGAAATATCATCATATAAAGGCTAGAAAGAAGCTTTCTGAGAAACCACTTTTGGATGTATTAAATCATCTCACATAGTTACATGATTCTTTTCATTGATCAGTTTGCTAGCACTGTTTTGGGGGAATCTGAGAAGGGATATTTTGGATGGCATTGAAGCCTATGGTTACTAAGGAAATATCCTCAGATAAAAAGTAACACGAAGCTCTCTGAGATAGTTCTTTGTGATGTGTGAAATTGTCTCACAGAGATACACCTTTCTTTTCATGGGACAGTTTGCTAACAGAATTTTCATGGAATCTGCAAAGGGATATTTGGGAACGCTTTTAAGCCTAGAGTGTAAAAGGAATTGTCCTCAGATAAAAACTAGAAAGATGCTTTCTGAGAAACTGCTATGTGATTTGTGAATTCAACTCACAGAGTTAGGCAGTTCCTTTCATTGAGCAGTTTGATAATACTGTTTTCTTGGAATCTGCAATGGGATATTTAAGAGTGCATTGAAGCTTCTGGTGACGAAGGAAATATCCTCCGATAAAAAGTAGAAAGAATCTTTCTGAGAAAGTTCTTTGTGATGTGTGAATTCATCACACAGAGTTACAACTGTCGTTTCATAGAGCAGTTTGCTAACACTGTTTTCGTAAAATCTTCAAAGGGATATTTGGGCGTGCATTGAGGCCTATGGTGAAAAAGGAAATATCCTCAGATAAAAACTAGAAAGAAGTTTTCTGAGAAACTCCTTTGTGTTGTGTGAATTCATCTCACATAGTTACACTGTTCTTTTCATTCAGCAGTTTGCCTACACTGTTTTCCTGGAATCTGCAAAGAGATATTTGGGAGCACATTGAGGTCTATGCTGAAAAAGTAATTACCCTCAGACAAAAACTAGAAAGAAACTTTCTGAGAAGCTACTTTGTGATTTTTGAATTTATCTCATAGAATTACACCATTCTTTTTATTGCATAGATTGCTAACACTGTTTTCTTGGAATCTGCAAAGTAATATGTTGGAGTGCATAGAAGCTTATGGTGACAAAGGAAATATCCTCAGACAAAAACTAGAAAGAAGCTTTCTGAGAAAGAGGTTTGTGATTTGTGTATTCATCTCACAGAGTTACATGATTCTTGCCATGGAGCAGTTTGGTATCACTGTTTTTCGGAAATCTGAGAAGGGATATTTTGGATCACATTGAATCTCAATGTGACAAAGGAAATATCCTCACTTAAAAACTAAAAAGAAGCTTTCTGAGAAACTGCTTTGAGATATGTTAGTTAATCTCACGCTGTTACACGATTCTTTTCATAGCACAGTTTGATAACACTGTGTTTGGGGAATCTGAAAAGGGATAATTTGGATTGCCCTGAAGCCTATGGTAACAAAGGAAATATCCTCAGATAAAAACTATAAAGAAGCTTTCTGAGTAACTTCTTTGTGAGGTAGGAATTCATCTCACATGTTACGCCTTTCTTTTCATGGAGAAATTTGCTACCACAGTTTTCTTGGAATCTGCAAAGGGATATTTCGGAGTGCATTGTGGCCTAGAGTGAAAAAGGAAATATCCTCAGATATAAACTAGAAAGAAGCTTTCTGAGAAAGTGCTTTGTGATGTGTGAGTTCTTCTCACAGGGCTACACTGTTCATTTCATTGAGCAGTTTGAATGCACTTTTTACGTGGAATCTGCAATAGGATATTTCTGAGTGAATTGAAGCCTATGGTGAAAACGGAAATATTCTCAGACAAAAACTAGAAAGAAGACTTCTGAGAAACCACTTTTTGATGTGTTAGTTTATCTCACAGAGTTATATGATTTTTTTTCATGTATCAGTTTGGTAGCACTATTTTTGGGGAATCTGAGAAGAGATGTTTTGGATCACATTGAAGTCTATGGTCACAAAGGAAATATCCTGAGATAAAAACTGTAGAGAATCTTTCTGAGAAACTTCCTTGTGATGAGGGAATTCATATCACAGAGTTACACCTTTGTTTTCATGGAGCAGTTTGCTAACAGCTTTCATGGAATCTGCAAAGGGATATTAAGAGAGCATTGAGGCCTATGGTGAAAAAGGAAATTTCCTCAGACGAAAACTACAAAGAAACTTTCTGAGAAACTGTTGTGTGATGTGTGAATTCAACTTACAGAGTTACACATTTCCTTTCATTCAGTTTGATAACACTGTTTTTTTGGAATCTGCAATGGGATATTTTGGAGCACATTGAAACTTATGGTGACAAAGGAAATATCCTCATGTAAAATCTAGAAAGATGCTTTCAGAGAAAAAGTTTTGTGATGTTTTAATTCATATCACAGATTTACACGATTCTGTTCATGGATCAGTTTGGTAGCAGTGTTTTTGGGGAATCTGAGATGGGACACTTTGAATCGCATTGAAGACTATGGTGACAAAGGAAATATTCTCATATAAAAACTGGAAAGAATTTTTCTGAGAAACCACTTTGTGATGTGGTAGTAGCTCTCATAGAGCCACTACTCTCTTTTCATGGAGCAGTTTGCTAAAATGATTTTCCTGGAATCTGCACAGGTATATTTGGGAGCGAATTGAGGGCTATGGTGAAAAAGGAAATATCCTCAGATAAGAACTGTAAAGAAAGTTTCTGAGAAAGTTCTTTGTGATATGTGAGTTCATCTCAGGGAGTTTCACCTTTCTTTTCTTGGAGCACTTTGCCAACACTGTTTTCTTGGAATCTGCAATGGGATATTTCGGAGTACTTTGAAGCATATTGTAACAAAAGAAATATCCTCAGAGAAAAACTAGAAAAAAGCTTTCTGAGAATCCACTTTATGATTTGTGAATTAATCTCTCAGGATTCTACGATACATTTCATGGAGCAGTTTGTTAGCACTGCTTTTGGGCAATCTGAGAAGGGATATTTTGGATCACACTGAAGTCCATGGTGACAAAGGAAATATCCTCCGATAAAAAGTAGAAAGAACCTTTCTGAGAAAGTGCTTTGTGATGTGTGAATTCATCACACAGAGTTACAACTGATGCTTCATGGAGCAGTTTGCTAACACTGTGTTCGTAGAATCTGCAAAGGGATATTTGGGTGTGCATTGAGGTCTATGGTAAAAAAGAAAACTTCTCAGATGAAAACTAGAAAGAAGCTTTCTGAGAAACTGCTTTGTGATGTGTGAATTTAGCTCACATATTTACACTGTTCTTTTCATTGAGCAGTTTGTCTACACTTTTTTCTTGGAATCTGCAATGGCATATTTCAGAAAGCATTGAAGCTTATTGTGAAAAGTAAATATCCTCAGACAAAAGGTAAAAATCTGCTTTCTGAGAAATTGCTTTGTGATGTGTGAATTCATGTCAGAGAGTTACACTGTTCCTTTCATTGAGCAGTTTGCTAACAATGTTTTCTTGGAATTTGCAATGGGATATTTCAGTGTGCATTGAAGCTTACGACAAGGGAACTGTCCTCATATAATAACTAGAAAGCAGTTTTTTGAGAAACCGTTTTGTGATTTGTGAATTCATCTCACAGAGTTACACGATTCTTTCCAAGGACCAGTTTGGTAGCACTGTTTTTGGGGAATCTGAGAAGGAATATTTTGGATCGCATTGAAGCCTATGGTGTCTAAGGAAATATCCTCAGATAAAAATTGGAAAGAAGCTTTCTGAGAAAGTTATTTGTGATGTGTGAATTTATCTCACTGAGTGAGACCTTTCCTTTCATGGAGCAGCTTGATAACACTGTTTTCATGGAATCTGCAAAGGGATATTGGGGAGTGCATTGATGCCTATGGTGACAAAGGAAATAGCTTCATGGAAAAACCAAAAAGAAGCTTTCTGAGAATCTGCTTTCTGATGTGTGAATTCAACTCAAAGAATTACACTGTTCTTTTCATTGACCAGCTTGCTAACACTGTTTTCTTCGAATCTACCATGGGATATTTTGGAACACACTGAAGCTTATCGTGAAAAAGGAAATATCCGCAGACAAAAACTAGAAAGAAACTTTCTGAGAGACTGCTCTGTGATTTGTGAATTCATCACACAGAGTTACATGATTGTTTTAATGGAGCAGTTTGATAACCTTGTTTTTGGGGAATGTGAGAAGGGATATTTGGATTGCATTGAAGCCTATGGTGACAAAGGAAATATCCTCAGATAAAAATCGAAAAGAAGCTATCTGAGAAACTAAATGCTTTGTGATGTCTGAATTCATCAAACAGAGTTACATTGTTCTTTTCAATGAGCAGTTTGCTAACACTACTTTCTTGGAATCTTCAATGGTATATTTCAGAGCACATTGAAGCTTATGGTGAAAAAGGAAATATCCTCAGAGAATAACTAGATAGAAGCTTTCTGAGAAACTCCTTTGTGATTTGTGAATTCATCTCAGAGTTGCATGATCCTTTTCATGGAGCAGTTTGGTAGCACTGCTTTTGGGGAATCAGAAAAGGGATATTTTGGATTGCATTGAAGCCTATGGTGACAAAGGAAATATACTCATATAAAAACTAGAAAGAAGATTTCTAAGAAACTGCTATGAGATACGTTATTTCATCTCACACTGTAACACGATTCTTTTCATGGATTAATCTGTTAGCTCTGTTTTTGGGGAATCTGAGAAAGGATATTTTTTAATGCCTTGAAGCCTATGGTGACAAAGGAAATAGGCTCAGATAAAATCTAGAAAGAAGCTTTCTCAGAAAGTTCTCTTTGTTGCATGAATTTATCTGACAGAGTTACACCTTACTTTTCATGGAGCAGTTTGCTAACACAGTTTTTGTGGAATCTGCAAAGGGATACTTGGGAGCACTTTGAGGCCTATAGTGAAAAAGGAAATATCCTCCTAGAAAAACTAGAAAGAAGCTTTCTGAGAAATTGCTTTGTGGTGTGTGTGAATTCAACACAGAGTTACACTGTTCTTTTCATGGGGAAGTTTGCTAAAACTCTTTTCTTGGAATCTACAATGGCATATTTCAAAGCACAATGAAACTTATTGTGAAAAAGGGAATATCCTCAGACAAAAACTAGAAAAAAGCTTTCTGAGAAACAGCTTTGTGATGTGTGAATTTATATCAGAAAGTTACACTGTTCTTTTCATTGAGCCGTTTGCTCACACTGTATTCTTGGAATCTGCAAGGGGATATTTCGGAACACATTGAAGCTTATGGTAACAAAGGAAATATCCTCATATAAAAATTAGAAAGTAGCTTCCTGAGAAAGGGCTTTATGATGTGTTAATTCATCTCATAGAGTTACACGATTGTTTTCATGGGTCAGTTTTTTAGCACTGTTTTTGGGGAATCAGGGAAGAGATATTTTGGATCGCATTGAAGCCTATGGTAACAAGGAAATATAATCAGATAAAAACTAGGAAGAGGATTTCTGAGAAAGTTCTTTGTGATTTGTGAATTCATCTCACAGAGTTACACCTTTCTTTACATGGAGCAGTTTGCCAGCACAATTTTCGTGGAATCTGCAAAGGGATATTTGCGAGCGCATTGAGGATAATAGTGAAACAGTAAATATCCTCATAGTAAAACGATAAAGAAGCGTTCTGAGAAGCTGTTTCATGATGTGTGAATTCATCTCAGGGAGTTACACCTTTCTTTTCATGGAGTAGATTGCTAACACTGTTGTTGTTGAATCTGCAAAGCGATATTTGGTAATGCATTGAGGTCTATGGTGAAAAATGAATTATCCTGAGATAAAAACTAGCAAGAAACTTTCTGAGAAAGTTATTTATATTGTGTGAATTCATCTCACAGAGTTACAATTTACTTTTCATGGAGCAGTTTGCTAACACGGTTTTCATGGAATCTGCAATAGGATATTTCAGAGCACTTTGTAGCCTATGATGACAAAGAAAATATCCTCAGAGGAATACCAAAAAGAAGCTTTCTGAGAAACTGCTTTGTGATGTGTGAATTCAATTCACATAGTTACACTATTCTTTTCATTGAGCAGCTTGATAACACTGTTTTCTTCGAAATTGCAATGAGATATTTCAGAGCACATTGAAACTTATTGTGAAAAGGGAAATATCCTCAGAAAAAACCTAGGAAGATACTTCCTGAGAAACTGCTTTGTTATTTGTGAATTCATCTCACAGAGTTATACAATTCTTGTCATAGAGCAGATTGGTAGCACTGTTTTTAGGGAATCTGAGAAGGCACATTTTGGATCTTATTGAAGCCTTTGGTGAGAAAGGAAATATCCTCAGATAAAAACTATAATGAAGCTTACTGAGAAAGTTCTTTTTGATATTTCAATTCATCTCACAGAGTTACACCTTTCTTTTCATGGAGCAGTCTGATAACACTGTTTGCATGGAATCTGTAAAGGGATATTTTGGAGCACATTGAGGCCTATAGTGAAAAAAGAAATATCCTTAGATAAAAACTAGAAAGCAGCTTTCTGAGAAACTGCTTTGTGATGTGTGAATTCATGTCAAAGAGTTACACTGTTCTTTTCATTGAGCAGTTTGATAACCAGTTTTTGTGGATTCTGCAATAGAATATTTGGGAGATCATTAAAGCCTATGGTGACAAAGGAAAAATACTCAGATAAAAACCAAAAGGAAGCTTTCTGAGAAACTGCTTTGTGATGTGTGAATTCATCTCAAAGGATTACACTGCTCTTCTCATTGAGCAGTTTGCTAACACTGTTTTCTTGCAATCTGCAATGGGATATTTCAGAGTGCATTGAAGCTTTGGTGACAAAGGAAATATCCCCACATAAAAGCTAGAAATAAGCTTTCTGAGAAACCACTTTGTGATATGTTAATTCATCTCACAGTGTTACACGATTCTTTTCATGGATCAGTTGGTTAGTATTGTTTTTGGGGAATCTGAGAAGGGATAATTTGGATCTCATTGAACCCTACGGTGACTAAGTAACTCTCCTCAGATAAAAACTGGTAAGAAGCATTCTGAGAAACTTCTTTGTGATGTGTGAATGCATCTCGCAGGGCTACACCTTTGTTTTTATGGAGCAGTTTCCTAACACTGTTTTCGTGAAATCTACAAAGGGACAGTTTGGAGTGCATTGAGGCTTTATTCAGACAAAAATGAGAAAGACGTTTTCTGAAAAACTTCTTCCTGATGTGTGTACTCCTCTCACAGAGCTACACCGTTCTTTTCAATGAGCAGTTTGATAACATTTTTTTCGTTGAATCTGCATTACGACATTTGGGAGAACAATGAAGCCTGTGGTGACAAAGGAAATATCCACAGGTAAAAACCAAAAAGAAGCTTTCTGAGAAACTGCGTTGTGTTGTGTCAATTCATCTCACAGAGTTACACTCTTCTTTTCACTGAGGAGTTTGCTAACACTGTTTTCTTGGAATCTGCAATGGGATATTTTGGACCTCATTGAAGCTTATGGTGACAAAGAAAATATCCTCAGACAAAAAGTAGAAGGAAGCTTTCTGAGAAACTGCTTTATGATGTGTTAATTCATCTCAAAGAGTTACACGATTCCTTTCATGGAGCAGTTTGGGAGCACTTTTTTGGGGGAATCTGAGATGGGACATTTTGGATCGCCTTGAAGCCTATGGTGACAATGGAAATATCCTCAGATGAAAATTATAAAGAACCTTTCTGAGAAACTTCTTCATGATGTGGGAATTCATCTCACAGTGTTACCCCTTTCTTTCATGGAGCAGTTTGCTGACACTGTTTCTGTGGAATCTGCAAAGGGATGTTTTGGAGCGTATAGAGGCCTAGAGTGAAAAGGGAAATATCCTCACATGACAACTAGAAAGAAGCTTTCTGAGAAACTGCTTGGTGATGTGTGAACTCATCTCACAGAGTTTCACTGTTCTTTTCATTTAGCAGTCTGCTTACAGTGTTTTCTTGGAATCTGCAATGGGATATTTCAGAGCGCATTGAGGCTTATGGTGACAAAGAAAATATCCTCAGACAAAAATTAAAAGGAAGCTTTCTGAGAAACTGCTTTGTGATGTGTTAATTCATCTCACAGAGTTACACAATTCTTTTCATGGATCAATTTGGTAGCATTGTTTTTGGGGAATATGAGTTGAGATATTTTGTATCACTTTGAAGACTGTGGTGACAAAGGAAATATCCTCAGATTAAAACTAGAAAGAATCTTTCTGAGAAAGTTATTTGTGATGTGTGAATTCATCTCACAGAGCTACACCTTTCTTTTCATGGATCAGTTTGCTAACCCTGTTTTCATGGAATCTGCAAAGGGATATTTGTGAGGACATTGATTCCTGTGGTTAAAAAGGAATTATCTTCAGATAAAAACTAGAAAGAAGTTTTATGAGAAACTGCTTGTGATGTGTGAATTCATTTCACAGATTTACACTGTTCTTTTCAGTGAGCAGTTTGCAAACACTGTTTTCTTGGAATCTGCAATGGGATATTTCAGAGTGCATTGAAGCTTAAAGTGACAAACGAAATATCATCATATAAAAACTAGAGAGAAACTTTTTGAGAAACTGCTTTGTGATTTGTGAATTTATCTCACAGATTTACACGATTCTTTTCATGGAGCACATTGACAGCACTGTTTTGCGGAATATGAAAAGGAATATTTTGATCGCATAGAAGCCTATTGTGACAAAGAAAATATCCTCAAATTAAAACTAGAAAGAAGCTTTCTGAGAGACCTCACTGTAAAGTGTTTATTCATTTCACAGAGTTACATGATTCTTTTCATGGATCAGTTTGGTAGCACTGTGTTTGAGGAATCTGAGAAAGGATATTTTGGATCACAATGAAGACTATGGTGAAAGAAGAAATATTCTCAGTTAAAAGCTAGACCAAAGGTTTTTGAGACAGTTCTTTGTGGTGTGTGAATCCAACTCACAGAGTTACACCTTTATTTTCATGGAGCAGCTTGCTAACACTGTTTTCGTGGAATATGCAGTGTGATATTTGGAAGTGCATTGAGAACTATGGTAAAAAAGGAAATATCCTCAGATAAAAACTAGAAAGAAGCTTTCTGTGAAACTGCATTGTGATGTGTGAATTCATCTCACAGAGTTAGACTTCATAGATCTCATTGAGCAGTTTGGTGAGTCTATTTTCGTGGATTCTGCAATAGGATATTCAGGAGAGCTTTAAAGCCTATCGTGACAAAGAAAATATAATCAGATAATAATCAAAAAGAAGTTTTCCGAGAAACTGCTTTGTGATATGTAATTCATTTCACGGAGTTACACGATTGTTTTCAAGGATCAGTTTGGTAGTGCTGTTTTTGGAAATATTAGAAGGGATATTTTGGATTGCATTGAAGCCTATGGTGGTTAAGGAAATATCCTCAGATAAAAACTATAAAGAAGCTTTCTCAGAGAGTTCTTTTTGATTTGTGAATTCATCTAACAGAGATACAGCTTTCTTTTTGTGAAGCAATTTGGTAACAGTTTATTTCTTGAAACCACAAAGGGATATTTGGGAATGCATTGAGGACTATAGTGAAAAAAGAAATATCCTCAGATAAAAACTAGAAAGAGGCATTCTGAGAAACTACTTTGGGATGTGTGAATTCATCTCAAACAGTTACACCATTCTTTTCATTGAGCAGTTTGATAAAACACCTTTCGTGGAATCTGCAGCAGGATATTTGGGACAGCATTGAAGCCTATGGTGACAAAGGAAATATCCTCAGATAAAAACCAAGAAGAAGCTTTCTGAGAAACTTCTTTGTGATGTGTGAAATCATCTCACAGAGTTACACTGTCCTTTTCATTGAGCAGTTTGCTAACACTGTTTTCTTGGAATCTGCAATGGGATATTTTGGAACACATTCAAGTTTAGGGTGACAAAGAAAATATCCTCATATAAAAACTAGAAAGAAGCTTTCTGAGAAACCACTTTGTGATGTGTTAATTCATCTCACAGTGTTACATGATACTTTTCATGGATCAGTTTGGTAGCACAGTTTTTGTGGAATCTGCCAAGGGACATTTTGAAGTGCATTGAGGTCAATAGCGAAAAAGGAAATATCCTCAGATAAAAATGAGAAAGAAGTTTTCTGAGAAAGTGATTTGTGATGTGTGAATTCACCACACATTCTTTTCAATGAGCAGTTTGATAAAACTTTTCTCGTGGAATCTACAACAGGATATTTGGGAGCGCATTGAATGCTGTGGTAACAAAGGAAATATCTTCAGATAAAAACCAAAAAAAGCTTTCTGAGAAACTGCGTTGTGTTGTGTCAATTCATCTCAATGAGGTATACTGTTCTTTTCATTGAACGATTTGCTAACACTGTTTTCTTGGAATCTGCAATGGGATATTTTGAAGTGCATTGAAGCTTACAGTGACAAATGAAATATCATCATATACAAACTATAAAGAAGCTTTCTGAGAAATGGCTTTGTGATTTGTGAATTCATCTCACAGAGTTACATGATCCTTTTCATGGATCACTTGGGTAACACTGTTTTTGGGAAATCTAAGATGATATATTTTGGATCACTTTGGAGCCTATGGTGACAAAGGAAACATCCTCAGATAATAACTAAAAGAAAGCTTTCTGATAAAGTTCTTTGTGATGTATGAATTCATCTCACAGAGATACACCTTTCCATTCATGGTGCAGATTGCTAACACTGTTTTTGTGGAATCTGCAAAGGGATATTTGGGATACATGAGGCATATCATGAAAAAGAAAATATCCTCAGATCAAAATAAGAAAGAAGTTTTCTGAGAAACTGCTTTCTATTGTGTGAATTCACATCACAGAGTTACACTGTTCTTTTCATTGAGGAGTTTGATGGCAATGTTTTTGTGGAATTTGCAATAGGATATTTGAGAGCACTTTGAATCCTATGGTGAAAAAGGAAATATGCTTAGATAAAAACCAAAAAGAAGCTTTCTGAGAAACTGCTTTATAATGTGAAAATTCATCACACAGAATTACACTGTTCTTTTCATTGATTAATTTGCTAACACTGTTTTCTTGGAATCTGCAATGGGATATTTTGGAGCGCGTTGAAACTTATTGTGAATAAGGAAATATCCTCAGACAAAAATTAGAAAGATACTTTCTGAAAAACTGCTTTATGATGTGTTAATTCATCTCACAGAGTTACACGACTCTTTTCATGGATCAGTTTGATAGCACTGTTTTTGGGGAATCTGAGAACAGTTGTTTTGGATCACATTGAAGCCTATGGTGAAAAAGGAAATATCCTCAGATAAAAACTATAAGGAATCTTTCTGAGAAAGTTCTTAGAGATGCGTGAATTCACCTGACAGATTTACACCTTTATTTTCATGGAGCAGTTTGCTAACACTGTTTTTGTGGAATCTGCATTGGGATACTTCAGAGCGCATTGAAGCTTACATTGACAAAGGAAATACATTCATATAAAAACTAGAGAGAAGCTTTCTGAGAAACCATTTTTTGATGTGTTAATTCATCTCACAGAGTTACATAGTTCTTTTCATGGATCAATTTTTTAGCATTGTTTTTTGGGTATGTGAGTAGGGATGTTTTGGATAGCATTGAAGCCTAGGGTGACAAAGAAATTATCCTCAGATAACAACTAGAAAGAAACTTTCTGAGAAAGGCTTTTGGGATGTGTGAATTCACCTCACAGAGTTACACCTTTGTTTTCATGGAGCAGTGTGTTAACACTGTTTTCTTGGAATCTGCAAAGGGATATCTGGGAGTGCATTGAGGCCTATGGTGAAAAAGAAAATATCTTCAGATAAAAACTACAAAGAAGGTTTCTGAGAAACTGGTTTGTTATGGGTGAATTCTTCTCACAGAGTTACATCGTTCTTTAATTTGAGACGTAAGATAACACTGTTTTCCTGGAGTCTGCAATAGGATATTTGGGAGTGCATTGAAGCCTATGGTGACAACGGAAATATCCCCATAGAAAAACCAAAAAGAAGCTTTCTGAGAAACTGCTCCATGATGTGTGAATTCAACTCACAGAGTTAAACTGTTCTTTTCATTGAGTAGTATGCTAACACTGTTTTCTTGCAATTTGCAATGGGATATTTCAGAGTGCATTGAAGTTTATTGTGAAAAAGTGAGCATCCTCAGACAAAAACTAGATAGAAACATTCTGATAATCTGTTTTGTGATTTTTGAATTCATCACACTGTGTTACACGATTCTTCTGATGGATCAGTTTGATAGCACTGTTTTTGGGGAATCTGAGAAGGGATATTTTGGATTGCATTGAAGCCTATGGTGACAAAGGAAATATCCTCAGATAAAAACTATAAACAAGTTTCTGAGAAAGTTCTTTGTGATGTGTGAATTCATCTCACAGAGTTACACCTTTTTTTCATGGAGAAGTTTTCTAATATGTTTTTGTGAAATCTGCAAATGGATATTTGGGAGCACATTGAGATCTATACTGAAAAAGGAAATATCCTCATAGGAAAACTAGAAAGAAGCTTTCTGGGAATCAGCTTTGTGATGTTTGAATTCAATGCACAGAGTTTCACTGTTGTTTTCATGGAGTAGTTAGCTAACACTGTTTCTCGGAATCTACAATGGCATTTTTCGGAGCACATTGAAGCTTAGTGTGAAAAAGGAAATATCCTGAGACAAAAACTAGAAAGAAACTTTCAGAGAAACTGCTTTGTGATGTGTCAATCCATGTCAGAGAATACACTGTTCTTTTCATTTAGCAGTTTGCTAACACTGTTTTCTTGGAATCTGCAATGGGATATTTCGGAGTGCCTTGAAGCTTATGGTGACAAAGGAAATATCCTCATACAAAAACCAGAAAGAAGCTTTCTGAGAAACGGCTTTGTGATGTGTGAATTCATCTCACAGAGTTACACGATTCTTTTCATGGAGCAGTTTGGTAGCACTGTTTTTGGGGAATCTGAGAAGGGATATTTTGGATCGCATTGAAGTCTATGTTTACTAAGGAAATATCCTCAGATAAAAACAAGAAGGAAGGTTTCTGAAAAAGTTCTTTATGATGTGTGATTTCATCTCACAGAGTTACACCTTTCTTTCCATGGAATAGTTTGCTAACACTGTTTTCATGAAATCTGCAACGGGATATTTGGGAGCACATTGAGGCCTATGATGGAAAAGAAAATATCCTCATATAAAAACTAGAAAGAAACTTTCTGAGAAACTGCTTTGTGCTGTGTGAATTCATCTCACAGAGTTACACTGTTCTTTTCATTGATCAGTTTGGTAACACTGTTTTCATGGAATCTGCAATAGGATATTTGGGAATGCATTGAAGCCTATGGTGACAAAGGAAATATTCTTAGATAAAAACCAAAAAGACGCATTCTGAGTTACTGCTTTGTGATGTTTGAATTCATCTCACAGAGTTACACTGTTCTTTTTATTGACCAGTTTGATAACACTGTTTTCTTGGAATCTGCAATGGGATATTTCATAATGCATTGAAGCTTATGGTGACAAAGGACATTTCCTCAGACAGAAACAAGAAAGAAGCTTTCTGAGAAACTGCTTTGTGATTTGTGAGTTCATCTCACAGAGTTACACAATCCTTTACATGGAGCAGTTTGGTAGCACTGTTTTTGGGGAATCTGAGAAGGGATACTTTGGATCACATTAAAGCCTATGGTGAGAAAGGAAATATCCTCAGATTAAATCTAGAAAGAAGGTTTTTGAGAAAGTTCCTTATGATGTGTGAATTCATCTCATAGAGTTACACCCTTATTTTCATGGAGCACTATCTTAACACTCTTTTCATGGAATCTGCAATGGGATATTTGGAAGCACATTGAGTCCTTTGGTTGAAAAGGAAGTATCCTCAGATAAAAACTAGAAAGAAGCTTTCTGGAAACTGCTTTGTGATGTGTAAATTCATCTCACAGTGTTACAGTGTTCTCTTTGTGGAGCAGTTTGCTAACACCGTTTCCTTGGAATCTGCAATGGAATATTTCAGAGCACATTGAATATTATGGTGAAAGGGAAATATCCTAATATAAAAACTAGAAAGATGCTTTCTGAGAAACTGATTTGTGATGTGTTAATTCATCTCACAGAGTTACACAATCCTTTTCAGTTTGGTAGCACTTTTTTTCGGGAATCTGAGAAGGGATATTTTGGATCACATTCAAGCCTATGATGACAAAGGAAATATCCTGAGATAAAAACTAGAAAGAAGCTGTCTGAGAAAGTTCTTTGTGATATGTGAATTCATCTCACAGATTTACACCTTTCTTTTCATGGAGCAGTTTTCTAACACTGTTTTGTGTAATCTGCAAATGGATATTTGGGAGCCCCCTGAGGCGTATAGTGAAAAGGGAAATATCCACATATAAAAACGAGAAAAATGTTTTCTGAGAAACTGCTTTGTGATGTGTGAATTCACTTAACAGGGTTACACTGTTCTTGTCATTGAGCAGTTTGATAACACTGTTTTCGTGGAATCTGCCATATTATATTTGGGAGCACATTGAAGCCTATGGTGACAAAGGAAATAGCCTCAGATAAAAAATAGAAAAAATCTTTCTGAGAAATTTCTTTGTGATAGGTGAATTCATCACACATAGTTACACATTTGCTTTCTTTGAACAGTTTAGTAGCACTGTTTGTATGGAATCTGCAAAGGGACACTCAGGAGCTCCTAGACCCCTATGGTAAGAAAGGAAATAACTTCAGATAAAAACTGAAGAGAAGCTTTTCTAGAAATGGTGATGTTTTTATTCATCTCATAGAATTTAACCTTTTTGTTCATTGAGCAGTTCAGCATCACTGTTTTCGTGGTATCTTAGGGGAGACATTTGGGAGCATATTGAAGCCAGTGTTGAAAGGGGAAATATCCTCAGATATAAATCGGAAAGAATCTTTCTGAGAAACTACTTTGTGATGGGTGAATTCATCTGACAGAATTACACCTTTCTTTTCATTAAGCAGTTTGGTAACACTGTTTTTGTGGAATCTGCAAAGGGATATTCAGGAGCGCATAGAGTCCAATGGAGAAAAAGGAAATATCTTCAGGTACAAACTTGAGAGAATCTTTCTGAGAAACTCCTTTGTGAAGTGTGCATTCATCTCACAGAGGTATACGTTTCTGTTGAGGGAGCACTTTGTCCTCACTATTTTGTGGTATCTGTGAACAGATACTTTGGAGTGCATTGAAGCCTACGGTGGAAAAGGAAATATCCTCATATAAAAACTAGAAAGAAGCCTTCTGAGAAACTGCTTTGTGATTTGTTTATTCATCTCACAGAATTACACGATTCTTTCTATGGAGCAGTATGGTAGCATTGTCTTTGGGGAATCTGAGAAGGGATATTTTTGATTGCATTGAAGCCTATGGTGACAAACGAAATATCCTCAGGTAAAAACTAGAAAGAAACTTCCTGAGAAACTGCTTTGAGATGTGTGAATTCATCTCACAGAGTTACACTGTTACTTTCATTGAGCAGTTTGAGAACATTGTTTTCTTGGAATGTGCAATAGGATATTTGGGAGCGCATTGAAGTCTATTGTGACAAAGGAAATATCCTCAGATCAAAACCAAAAAGAAGCTTTCTGTGAAACTGCTTTGTGATGTGTCAACTCACCTCACAAAGTCACATCGTTCTTTTCATTGAGAAGTTTGCTAACATTTTTTTCCTGGAATCTGCAATGGGTTATTCTGGAGCTCATTGAGGAATATGGTGAAAAAGGAAATATCCTCAGATAAAAGCTGAAAAGAAGCTTTCTGAGATACTGCTTTGTGATGTGTCAATTCATCTCACAGAGTTATATCATATTTTTCATGGAGCAGTTTTTTAGCTCTATTTATGAGTAGTCTGAGAAGGGATCTTTTGGATCGCTTTGAAGCCTAAGGTGACAAAGGAAATATCCTCAGACAAAAACTAGAAAGAAGCTTTCTGAGAAACTTCTTTGTGGTGTGTGTATTCATCTCACAGTGTAAAAGCATTCTTTTCGTGGAGCAATTTACTAACACTGTTTTTGTGTAACCTACAAAGGAATATTTGGGAGCCAGTTGAGGCATATGCTTACAAAGGAAGTATCCTCAGATAAAAACTGGAAAGAAGCTTTCTGAGAAAGTTCTTTGTGATGTGTGAATTCATCTCACAGACCTACACCATTCTTTTCATGGAGCCATTTGCTCACACTGTTTTCTTGGAATCTGTCAAGGGATATTTGGGAGCACATTGAGATCTATGGTGAAAGAGGAAATATCCTCAGATAAAAATCAAGAAGAAGCTTTCTGTGAAACTGCTTTATGATGTGTGAATTCATGTCACACAGTTACCCCATTCTTTTCATTGAGAAGTTCTCTAAAACTTTTTTCATGGAATCTGCAATGGGATATTCCAGAGAGCATTAAGGAATATGGATATAAAGGCAATATCCAGAGATAAAATCTAGAAAGAAGTGGTCTGAGAAACAGCTTTGTGATGTGTGAATTCATATCACTGAGTTACACCAATCTTTTCATGGAACAATTTGGTCACACTGTTTTTGGGGAACATGAGTAGGGATATTTGGGATCGCATTGAAGCCTAGTGTGACAATGGAAATATAATCAGATAAAAATTAGCAAGAAACTTTCTGAGAAACTTCTTTGTGATGTTTGTATTCATCTCACAGAGTAACACGTTTCTTTTCATGGAGCTGTTTGCTAACACTGTTTTCGTGAAATCTACAAAGTGATATTTGGGAGCGAGTTGAGATGATGGTGAAAAAGGAAATATCCTCAGATAAAAACTAGAAGGAAGCTTTCTGAGAAACTGCTTTGTGATGTGTGATTCATCTAATAGAGTTACACCACTCTTTTCATGGAGCAGTGTGGTAAAACTGTTTTCGTGGAATCTGCAATAGGATATTTTGGAGTGCATTGAAGCCTTTGGTCACAAACGAAATATTCTCAGACAAAAAAAATAAGCTTTCTGTGAAACTGCTTAGTGATGTGTGAATTCACCTTACCGAGTTACATCTATATTTTCATGGTGCACTTTGGTAGCACTCTTTTTGGGGAATGTGAGAAGTGATATTTTGGATCACATTGAATCCTAAGGGGACAAATGAAATATCCTCAGACAAAAACTGGAAAAAACATTCTGAGAAACTGCTTTGTGATGTATTAATTCATCTCAGAGAGATACATGATTCATTTCAAGGATCAGTTTTGTAGCACTGTTTTTGGGGAATCTGAGAAAGGTTATTTTCGATTGCAATGAAGCCTATAGTGACAAAGGAAATATCCTCAGATAAAAACTAGAAAGAAGCTTTCTGAGATATTTCTGTGTGATGTGTGAATTCATCTCACAGAGTTACACCTTTCTTTTCATGGAGCAGTTTGCTAACATGGGTTTTGTGGAATCCGAAAAGGGATATTTGGGAGTGCACTGAGGCCTATACTGAAAAAGGATATATCCTCAGAAAAAAACTGGAAAGAAACCCTCTGAGAAACTGCTTTGTGATGTGTGAATTCATCTTACAGAATTATACTCTTCTTTTCATTGAGCAATCTGATAACACTGTTTTTGTGGGATCTGCAATAAGATATTGGGGAGCACATTGAAGCCTATGGTGACAAAGGAAATATCCTCAAAAAAATACCAAAAAGAAGATTTCTGTGAAATTTCTTTGTGATGTGTGAATTCATCTCACATTGTTACACCGTTCTTTTCATTGAGAAGTTTGCTAACACTTTTTTCCTGGAATTTGCAATGGTATATTCGGGAGTACATTGAGGCCTATGAAGAAAAAGGAAATATCCCCAGAGAAAAACTAGAAAGAAGCTTTCTGAGAAATAGCTTTCTTGTGTGTGAATTCATCTCACAGAGTTACACTGTTTTTTTCTTTGAGCAGTTTGCTAACACTGTTTAGTTGGAATTTGCAATGGGATCCTTTGGAGCACATTGAAGCTTATGGTGACAAAGGAAATATCCTCAGATAAAAACTAGAAAGAAGCTTTCTGAGAAACTGCTTTATGATTTGGGAATTCATCTCACAGAGTTACAGGTTTATTTTCATGAGCAGCTTGGTAGCACTGTTTTTATGGAATCTTCAATGGGATATTTTGGAGTGCATTGAGGCTTAGGGTGACAAAGGAAATGTCCTCAGACAAAAACTAGATAGACGCTTTCTGAGAAACTGCTTTGTGATTTGTGAATTCATCTCACAGAGTTACACCTTTTTTTTCAATGAGCAGTTTTGTAGCACTGTTTTTGGTTAATCTGAGAAGTGATATTGTGTATTGCATTGAAGCCTATGGTGACAAAGAAAATACATTCAGATAAAAACTAGAAAGAAATTTTCTGAGAAACTTCTTTGTGATGTGTGAATTCATCTCACAGACTTACCCATTTCTTTTCATGTAGCAGTTGGCTAACAGTGTTTTTGTGGAATCGCAAAGGGATATATGGTAGCACATTGAGGACTACGGTGAAAAAGGCAATATCCTCAGATAAAAACTAGAAAGAATCTTTCCGAAAAACTGCTTTGTGATGTGTGAATTCATCTCACTGTGGTACACTGGTCTTTTCATTGATCTGTTTGCTAACACTGTTTTCTTGGAATCTGCAATGGGATAATTCACAGTGTATTGAAACGTGTGGCAACAAAGGAAATATCCTCAGAAAAATACCAGAAAGAAGCTTCCTGAGAAACTGCTTTGTGATGGATGAATTCATCTCAGAGTTGCACCTTTCTTTTCTTTGTGCAGTTTGGTAACACTGTTTTTATGAACTCTGCAAGGGATATTCAGGATCGCAAAGACTCCAATGGTGAAAAAGGAAATATCTTCAGGTAAAAACTTGAGAGAAGCTTTCTGAGAAACTCCTTTGTGAAGTGTGCATTCATCTCATAGAGTTAAACGTTTCTCTTGAGGGAGCACTTTGGCATCACTGTTTTTATGGTGTCTGAGAAGGGATATTTGGGAGGCCATTGAAGCCTATGGTGGAAAAGGAAATATCCTTATATAAAAACTAGAAAGAAGTCTTCTGAGAAACTTCTTTGTGATTTCTGAATTCATCTCACAGAGTTACATGATTCTTCCCATGGAGCAGTTTGGTAGCACTCTTTTTGGGGAATCTGAGGTGGGATATTTTGGATCTCATTGAAGCCTATAGTGACAAAGGAAATATCCTTAGATAAAAACTAGAAAGAAGCTGTCTGAGAAAGTTCTTTCTGATGGGTGAATTAATCTCACAGAGTTACACCTTTCTTTTCATGGAGCAGTTTGCTAACACTGTTTTCGTGGAATCTGCAAAGGGATATTTGGGACAACATTGAAGCCTGTGGTGAAACAGAAAATAGCCTCAGATAAAAAGCAGACAGACACTCTCTGAGAAACTACTTCGTGATGTGTGAACTCATCTCACAGATTTACGCTGTCCTTTTCATTGAATAGTTTTTTAACAATGTTTTTATGTAATTTGCAATAGGATAATTTGGAGCGCATTTAAGCCTATGGTGACAAAGGAAATATCCTCAGATAAAAACTAGAAAGAAGCTTTCTGAGAAACTGCTTTGTGATTTGTGAATTCATCTCACAGAGTTACAGGTTTCTTTTCATGGAGCAGTTTGCTAGCACTGTTTTTATGAAATCTACAATGGGATATTCGGGAGTGCCTAGCGGCCTACAGTGAAAAAGAAAATAACTTCAGATAAAAACTGGAGAGAAACTTTTCCAGAAACGGTTTTGTGATGTGTGTATTCATCTGAAAGTGTTTAACTTTTTCTTTGATTGAACACTTTGGCATCACTGTTTTTGTGTTAGCTGAGAGGAGATATTTGGGAGCAAATGGAAGCCTATGTTTAAAAAGGAAAAATCCTCAGATATAAACAAGAGAGAAGCTTTCTGAGAAATCGCTTTGTGATGTGTTAATTCATCTCACAGAGTTATGTGATTCATTCCATGGAGCAGTTTGTTAGAACTGTTTTTGGGGAATCTGAGAAGGGATACTTTGGATCGCATTGAAACCTATGGTGACAAAGGAATATACTCATATAAAA
>NW_012098144.1:529174-532924 GCF_000951045.1 Mandrillus leucophaeus
ATACCAGAAAGAAGCTTCCTGAGAAACTGCTTTGTGATGGATGAATTCATCTCAGAGTTGCACCTTTCTTTTCTTTGTGCAGTTTGGTAACACTGTTTTTATGAACTCTGCAAGGGATATTCAGGATCGCAAAGACTCCAATGGTGAAAAAGGAAATATCTTCAGGTAAAAACTTGAGAGAAGCTTTCTGAGAAACTCCTTTGTGAAGTGTGCATTCATCTCATAGAGTTAAACGTTTCTCTTGAGGGAGCACTTTGGCATCACTGTTTTTATGGTGTCTGAGAAGGGATATTTGGGAGGCCATTGAAGCCTATGGTGGAAAAGGAAATATCCTTATATAAAAACTAGAAAGAAGTCTTCTGAGAAACTTCTTTGTGATTTCTGAATTCATCTCACAGAGTTACATGATTCTTCCCATGGAGCAGTTTGGTAGCACTCTTTTTGGGGAATCTGAGGTGGGATATTTTGGATCTCATTGAAGCCTATAGTGACAAAGGAAATATCCTTAGATAAAAACTAGAAAGAAGCTGTCTGAGAAAGTTCTTTCTGATGGGTGAATTAATCTCACAGAGTTACACCTTTCTTTTCATGGAGCAGTTTGCTAACACTGTTTTCGTGGAATCTGCAAAGGGATATTTGGGACAACATTGAAGCCTGTGGTGAAACAGAAAATAGCCTCAGATAAAAAGCAGACAGACACTCTCTGAGAAACTACTTCGTGATGTGTGAACTCATCTCACAGATTTACGCTGTCCTTTTCATTGAATAGTTTTTTAACAATGTTTTTATGTAATTTGCAATAGGATAATTTGGAGCGCATTTAAGCCTATGGTGACAAAGGAAATATCCTCAGATAAAAACTAGAAAGAAGCTTTCTGAGAAACTGCTTTGTGATTTGTGAATTCATCTCACAGAGTTACAGGTTTCTTTTCATGGAGCAGTTTGCTAGCACTGTTTTTATGAAATCTACAATGGGATATTCGGGAGTGCCTAGCGGCCTACAGTGAAAAAGAAAATAACTTCAGATAAAAACTGGAGAGAAACTTTTCCAGAAACGGTTTTGTGATGTGTGTATTCATCTGAAAGTGTTTAACTTTTTCTTTGATTGAACACTTTGGCATCACTGTTTTTGTGTTAGCTGAGAGGAGATATTTGGGAGCAAATGGAAGCCTATGTTTAAAAAGGAAAAATCCTCAGATATAAACAAGAGAGAAGCTTTCTGAGAAATCGCTTTGTGATGTGTTAATTCATCTCACAGAGTTATGTGATTCATTCCATGGAGCAGTTTGTTAGAACTGTTTTTGGGGAATCTGAGAAGGGATACTTTGGATCGCATTGAAACCTATGGTGACAAAGGAATATACTCATATAAAAACTAGAAAGAAACATTCTGAAAAAGTTCATTGTGATGTGTGAATTCAGAAAATTACACTGTTCTTTTCATGGAGCCCATTGCTAACACTGTTTTCGTGTTATCTGCAAAGGGATATTTGGGAGCATCTTGAGGCCTATGTTGGAAAGAAAAATAGCCTCAGATTGAAACTAAAAAGAAGCTTTCTGAGAAACTGCTTTGTGATGTGTGAATTCATGTAACAGAGTTACACTTTTCATTTCATTGAGAAGTTGGCTAACACTGTTTTCATGGAATCTGCAAAGGGATATTTGGGAGCGCATTTAGGCCTATAGTGAAAAAGGAAATATCCTCAGATAAAAACTGGAAGGAAGCTTTCTGAGAAACTGCTTTGTGATGGGTGAATTCACCTCACAGAGTTACACCGTTCTTTTCATTGAACTGTTTGATAACACTGTTTTCGTGGAACCTGCAATAGGATATTTGGGAGGGCATTGAAGCCTATTGTGAAAAAGGAAACATCCTCAGATAAAAACCAAAAAGCTTTCTGCGAAACTTTGAGATGTTTGAATTCATCTCACAGATTGACACTGTTCTTTTCATTTAGCAGTTTGGTAACATTGTTTTCTTGGAATCTGCAATGGGATATTTTGGAGTACACAGAAGCTTATGGTGACAAAGGAAATATCCCCATATAAAAAGTAGAAAGAAGCTTTCTGAGAAACTGCTCTCTGATACATTAATTTATCTCAAAGAGTTACACGATACTTCTCATTTAACAGTTTGGTTGCACTGTTTTTTGGGAATCTGAGAAGGGATATTTGGGATCGCATTGAAGCCTATGGTGACAAAGTAAATATCTTCTGATAAAAAACTAGAAAGAAGCTTTCTGAGAAAGTTCTTTTTAACGTGTGACTTAACCTAACAGACTTACGCCGTTTTTTACATTGAGTAGTTTACCAACACTGTTTTCTTGGAATCTGCACTAGGATATTTGGGAGCACATTGAAACCTATGGTGACAAAGAAATATCCTCAGATAAAAACCAAAAAGATGTTTTCTGAGAAACTTCTTTGTGATGTGTGAATTCATCTCACAGAGTTACACTATTCTCTTAAATGAGCAGTTTGATAACACTGTTTTCATGGAATATGCAATAGGATACTTGTTAGTGCATTGAAACCTATGGTGACAAATGAAATGTCCTCAGATAAAAACTAGAAGGAAGCTTTCTAAGAAACTGCTTTGTGATGTGTGAATTCATCTCACAGAGTGACAACATTCTTCTCATTGAGCAGTTTGCTGAAACTGTTTTCTTGGAATCTGCAATGGGATATTTTGGAGCACATTGAAGCTTATGGTCACAAAGGAAATACTCTCAGTTAAAAACCAGAAAGAAGCTTTCTGAGAAAGTTCTTTGTGATATGTGATTTCTGTTTTTTTTCTCTCTGTAATGATTCTCTCTGTAATGATTTGAAAATGGTAATTGATTTCTTAATGCTATGCCTGAGGATACAAAGATGAGTAAAAACAGATACATACTTTGCACTCATAGACATAACTGATTAGCATAGAAGATAGGTATCAAGCAATTCAAAACCAAGTATAATTGTTTAATCACAAATGCTGATAAGTGCTCTGAAAGAAGTTATTCTGTCTTCCTTCTATAATCAATATATAAAAATTAATTAATGTGACCAGTGTTTGAGACTCTAACTTAAATATATTTTTTGAAATAATGTAAATAGTGTCACACTAAGAATCAAAACGAAGTGTTGATTCAGATCAGTTAAGTTTGTCATTAAATATTTTTCTAATATAATTTGCTAGAAGCTAAATATATGAGTCATAGCATACTAGGAAAATCAGTATAAGATTCTTTTTTTGCTTTGGATGAGCTTTTTTGGTGTGTGTGTTTTATTGTTTTATTTTATTATTATTATAATTATTATACTTTAAGTTCTAGGGTACATGTGCATAACGTGCAGGTTTGTTACTATGTATACTTGTGCCATGTTGGTGTGCTGCACCCAACAACTCGTCAGCTCCCATCAACTCGTCATTTACATCAGGTATAACTCCCAATGCAATCCTTCCCCCCTCCCCCCTCCACATGATAGGCCCTGCTGTGTGATGTTCCCCTTCCCGTGTCCAAGTGATCTCATTGTTCACTTCCCACCTATGAGTGAGAACATCCGGTGTTTGGTTTTCTGTTCTTGCAATAGTTTGCTGAGAATGATGGTTTCCAGCTGCATCCATGTCACTACAAAGGGCACAAACTCATCCTTTTTTATGGCTCCATAGTATTCCATGGTGTATATGTGCCACATTTTCTTAATCCAATCTGTCACTGATGGACATTTGGGTTGATTCCAAGTCTTTGCTATTGTGAATAGTGC
>NW_012098144.1:533288-533989 GCF_000951045.1 Mandrillus leucophaeus
ATGCAAGGCTGGTTCAACATACACAAATCAATAAACGTAATCCAGCATATAAACAGAACCAAAGACAAAAACCACATGATTATCTCAATAGATGCTGAAAAGGGCTTTGACAAAATTCAGCAGCCTTTCATGCTAAAATCTCTCAATAAATTCGGTATTGATGGAATGTATCTCAAAATAATAAGAGCTATTTATGACAAACCCACAGCCAATATCATACTGAATGGGCACAAACTGGAAAAATTCCCTTTGAAAACTGGCACAAGACAGGGATGCCCTCTCTCACTACTCCTATTCAACATAGAGTTGGAAGTTCTGGATAGGGCAATCAGGCAGAAGAAAGAAATAAAGGATATTCCATTAGGAAAAGAAGAAGTCAAATTCTCCCTGTGTGCAGATGACATGATTGTATATTTAGAAAACCCCATTGTCTCAACCCAACATCTCCTTAATCTGATAAGAAACTTCAGCAAAGTCTCAGGATACAAAATCAATGTGCAAAAATCAAAAGTATTCTTATACACCAGTAACAGACAAACAGAGAGCCAAATCATGAATGAATTTCCATTCACAATTGCTTCAAACAGAATGAAATAGCTAGGAATTCAACTTACAAGGGATGTAAAGGACCTCTTCAAGAAGAACTACAAACCACTGCTCAGTGAAATAAAAGAGGACACAAACAAATGGAAGAACATACC
>NW_012098144.1:534039-537570 GCF_000951045.1 Mandrillus leucophaeus
TTTGCTATTGTGAATAGTGCCGCAATAAACATACGTGTGCATGTGTCTTTATAGCAGCATGATTTATAATCCTTTGGGTATATACCCAGTAATGGCATGGCTGGGTCATATGGTACTTCTAGTTCTAGATCCTTGAGAAATCGCCATACTGTTTTCCATAATGGTTGAACTAGTTTACAATCCCACCAATTCATAGAGTTACACCTTTCTTTTCATGGAGCAGTTTGCTAGCACTGTTTTCGTGGAATCTGCAAAGGAATGTATGGGAGTGCATTAGGGCCTATGGTGAAAAAGGAATTATCCTCAGATAAAAACTAGAAAGAAGCTTTCTGAGATATTTATTTGTGATGTATGAATTTAACTCACAGAGGTTCAGCTTTCTTTTCTCGTAGCAGTTTGCTAACACTGTTTTCATGGAATCTCCAAAGGAATATTTGGGAGTGCATTGAAGCCTATGGTGAAAAGGGAAATATCCTCAGATAAAAACGAAAAAGAATCTCTCTGAGAGGCTGCTTTGTGACGTGTGAATTGATCTCACAGAACTACACTGTTCTTTTCATTGAGCAGTTTACTAACAGTGTTTTCTTGGAATATGCAATGAGATATTTCAGAGTGCATTGAAGCTTAGGGTGACAAAGGAAATACCCTCATGCAAAAACTAGAAAGAAGTTTTCTGAGGAAACACTTTGTGATCTGTGAATTCATCTCACAGAGTTACAGAATTCTTTTCATGGAGCAGTTTGGTATCACTGTTTTTGGGGAATCTGAGAAGGGATATTTTGGATTGCAGTGAAGCCTATGGAGACAAAGGAAATACCTCAGTTAAAAACTAGAAGGAAGCTTTCTGAGAAAGTTCTTTTTGATGAGTGAATTGATCTCATAGAGTTACAGCTTTCTTTTCATGGAGGAGTTTGCTAACACTGTTTTCATGGAAACTGCAAAGGGATATTTGGGAGCACGTTGAGGCCTACCTTGAAAAAGGAAGCATCCACAGATAAAAACTAGAAAGAAGTTTCCTGAGAAACTGCTTTGGGTTGTGTGAACTCATCTAACAGAGTTATACAGTTCTTTTCATACAGTAGTTTTCTAACTGTTTTCATGGAATCTACAAAGGGATATATGGGAGTGACTTGAGGCCTATGGTGGAAAAGGAAATATCCTCAGATAAAAACTAGGAAGAAGCTTTCTGAGAAACTGTTTTGTGATGTATGAATTCATCTCACAGAGTTACATGGTTCTCTTCAAAGAACAGTTTGCTAACACTGCTTTCATGGAATCTGCAAAGGGATATTTGGGAGAGCATCAAAGCCTATATTGAAAAAGGAAATATCCTCAGATAAAAATCAAAAAGAAGCTTTCTGAGAAACTGCTTTGTGATGTGTGAAATCATCTCATGGAGTTACACTGTTCTTTTCATTTACCAATTTGTTAAAACTCTTTTCTTGGATTCTACAATGGGATATTTACGAGTGCATTGAATCTTATGGTGACAAAGGAAATATCCTCATATAAAAACTAGAAAGAAGCATATTGAGAAACCGCTTTATGATGTGTTAATTCATCTCGATTCTTTTCATGGATCAGTTTTATAGCATTGTATTTGGGGAATAAGCCTATGGTGAAAGGAAATATGCTCAGATAAAAACTAGAAAGAAGCTTTTGGAGAAAGATTTTTGTGATGTGTGAATTCATCTCACAGAGTTACACCTTTCTTTTCATGGAGGGGTTTGCTAATACTGTTTTAATGGAATCTGCAAAGGAATATATGGGAGCACATTGAGACTTAGAAAATATCCTCAGATAAAAACTAGAAAGAAGCTTTCTGAGAAACTTCTTTGTGATATGTGAATTCATCTCACAGAGTTACACCATTCTTTTCATGGAGCAGTTTGGTAGCACTGTTTTTGGGGAATCTGAGAAGGGATATTTTGGACTGCATTGAAGCCTAAGGTGACAAAGGAAATATCCTCAGATAAAAACTAGAAAGAAGTTTCTGAGAAAGTTCTTTTTGATGTGTGAAACCATTTCACTGAGTTACACCTTTGTTTTCTTGGAGCTGTTTGATAACACTCTTTTAGTGGAAACTGCAATAGGATATTTGGGAATGCATTGAAGCCTATGGTGACAAAGGAAATATGCTCAGATAAAAACCAAAAAGAAGCTTTCTGTGAAACTGCTTGATGATGCGTGAATTTACCTCACCAAGTAACACCGTTCTTTTCATTAAAAGGTTTGCTATCACTTTTTTCATTTAATCTGCAATGGGATATTCGAGATACCATTGAGGAATATGGTGAAAAAGGAAATATCCTCACATAAAAACCAGAAAGAAGCTTTCAGAGAAACTCCTTCATGACGTGTGCATTCATCTCATAGACATAAATGTATCTGTTAGAGCACTTTGGCATCACTGTATTTGTGGTGTCTGAGAAGGGATATCTGAGAGTGCATTGAAGCCTATGGTGGCAAAAGAAATATTCTCAGACAACAACCAACAAAAAGCTTTCTGAGAAACTGCTTTACAAAGTTTGAAGTCATCTCACAGATTTACACCTTGCTTTCCATGGAACAGTTTGCTAACACTATTTTCATGGAATCTGCAAAGGAATATTCATAAGTGCATTGAGGCAAATGGTGAAAAAGGAAATATCCTCAGACAAAAGGTAGAAAGGGGATGGAGTAAGATGGCCGAATAGGAACAGCTCCTGTCTCCAGCTCCCAGCGCAAGCAACACAGAAGACAGGTGATTTCTGCATTATCAACTGAGGTACTGGGTGCATCTCACTGGGGACTGCCAGACAATTGGTGCTGGTCAGCTGTTGCAGCCTGACAAGCGAGAGCTGAAGCAGGGCGAGGCATCATCTCACCTGGGAAGCGCAAGGGGGAAGGGAATCCCTTTTCCTAGCCAGGGGAACAGAGAAACAAACACCTGGAAAATCGGTTAACTCCCACCCCAATACTGCGCTTTAGGCAAACAGGCACACCAGGAGATTATATCCCACATCTGGCCGGGAGGGTCCCATGACCACGGAGCCTCCCTCATTGCTAGCATAGCAGTCTGCGATCTTGCAGCAAGGCAGCAGTTAGGCAGGGGGAGGGGTGCCCGCCATTGCTGAGGCTTAAGTAGATAAACAAAGCAGCTGGGAAGCTTGAACTGGGTAGAGCTCACAGCCGCTCAAGGAGTCCTGCCTGTCTCTGCAGACTCCACCTCTAGAGACAGGGCACAGCTAAACAACAGAAACAACAGCAAAAACAAAAAGCAGCTGAAACCTCTGCAGATGCAAACGACTCTGTCTGACAGCTTTGAAGTGAGCAGTGGATCAACAACAACAACAACAACAAAAAGCAGCTGAAACCTCTGCAGATGCAAACGACTCTGTCTGACAGCTTTGAAGACAGCAGTGGATCTCCCAACACAGAGGTTGAGATCTGAGAATGGACAGACTGCCTGCTCAAGTGGGTCCCTGACCCCTGAGTAGCCTAACTGGGAGACATCCCCCACTAGGGGCAGACTGACACCCCACACCTCAC
>NW_012098144.1:541805-558376 GCF_000951045.1 Mandrillus leucophaeus
TGCAGCACACCAACATGGCACAAGTATACATATGTAACAAACCTGCATGTTATGCACATGTACCCTAGAACTTAAAGTATAATAATAATAAAAAAGAAAAATAAAGAACTAAAGCCTAACAAACTAGCTTGCCCATGCTAGATGTGTCACTCTCCATAATTTTCATATTAAAGTAGGAAATGCTATGAAAAAAAAAAAGCTAGAAAGAAGTTTTCTGACAAACTCTGTTGTGATTTGTGAACACATCTCACAGAGTGACACGATTCTTTTCATGGAGCAGTTTGGTAGCACTTTTTTTGGAGAATCTGAAAAGGGATAATTTGGATAGCATTGAAGACTATGGTGACATAGGAAATATCCTCACATAAAATCTATAAAGAAACTTTCTGAGAAAATTCCTTGTGCTTTGTGAATTCATCTCACAGAGTTACACCGTTATCTTCATTGAGAACTTTGCTAACACTTTTCTGGTGGAATCTGCGATGGGATATGATGGAGTGCATTGAGGCCTAAGGTGACATAGGAAGTACCCTCAGATAAAAACTACAAAGAAGCTTTCTGAGAAACTGATTTCTGATGTGTGAATTCATCTCACAGAGTTACACCATTCTTTCCATGAAGCAGTTTGGTAGCACTGTTTTTCGGGAATTTGGGAATGGATATTTTGGATCGCGTGGAAGCCTATGGTGACAAAGGAAATATCTTCCAAAAAAAAGAAAAAAGCTTTCTGAGAAATTTCTTTGTGATGTGTGAATTCATCTCACAGAGTTCCACCTTTCTGTTTATGGAGCAGTTTGTTCACACTGTATTCCTGGAATCTGCAAAGTGATGTATGGGAGCTCATTGAGGCCTAGGTGTGAAAGGAAATATCCTCAGATAAAAACTGGAAAGAAGCTTTCTGAGAAACTAACTTTGGATGGGTGAATTCATCTCACAGAGATACACTCTTGTTTTCATTGAGCAATTTGATAACCCTGCTTTGTGGAATCTGAAATAGGATATTTTGGAGCACCCTGAAGCCTGTGGTGACAAAGTAAATATCCTCAGAGAAAAACCAAAAAGAAGATTTCTGAGAATCTGCTTTCTGCTGTGTGAATTCTTCTCACAGATTTACACCTTTCTTTTCATGGTAGAGTTTGCTAACACTGTTTTAATGGAATCTGCAAAGGGATATTTGCGAGCCCATTGAGGCCTATGATGATAATGGAAATATCCTCAGACAAAAACTAGAAAAAAAATTTGTGAGAAACTACTTAGTGATGTGTGAAATCATCTCACAGAGTTACACCATTCTTTTCAATGAGCAGTTTGATAACACTGTTTTTGTGGAATCTGCAGTAAGATATTTGGGAGCGCATTGAAGCCTATGGTGACAAAGAAACTATCCTCAGATAATAGCCAAAAAGAAGCTTTCTGTGAAACGGATTTGTGATGTGTGAATTTACCTCATAGAGTTACACTTTGTTTTCATTGTGAGGTTTGCTAACAATTTTTTTGATTATTCTGCAATGGGATATTCGAGAGTGCCTTGAGGAATATGATGAAAATGCTAATATCCTCAGATAAAACTTGAAAGAATATTTGTGAGCAACAGCATTGTGATATGAGAATTCATCTCACAGAGTTACACCTTCCTTTTTATGGACCAGTTTACTAACACTGTTTTCGTGGAATCTGCAAAGGGATATTTGGGAGTGCACTGAAGCCTATAGTGAAAAAGGAAATGTCCTCAGTTAAAAAGTAGGAAGAAGCTTTCTGAGAAACTCCTTTGTGATTTGTGAATTCATCTCACAGAGTTCCACCGTTCTTTTCATTGAGCAGTTTGTGAACACTGTTTTCATGGAATCTGCAATAGGATATTTAGGAACGCATTGAAACCTATGGTGACAAGGGATATATCCTCAGATAAAAACTAGAAAGAAACTTTCTGAGAAACTGCTTTGTGATTTGTGAATTCATCTCACAGAGTTACAGGTTTCCTTTCATGAAGCAGTTTGCTAGCACTGTTTTTATGGAATCTGCAATGGGATATTCAGGAGCTCCTAGCAGCCTATGGTGAAAAAGGAAATAACTTCAGATAAAAACTGGAGAGAAACTTTTCCAGAAACGGTTTTGTGATTTGTGTATTTATCTGAAAGAGTTTAACTTTTTCTTTGATTGAACACTTCGGCATCACTGTTTTTGTGGTATCTGAGAGGAGATATTTGGGAGCACATTGAAGCCTATTGTTCTAAAGGAAATATCCTCAGATTTGAACTAGAAAGAAGCTTTCTGAGAAACTGCTTTGTGATGGGTGAATTCATCTCACAGAGTTTCAATTTTATTTTCATTGAGCAATTTAGTAGCACTGAATTTGTGGAATCTGCAAAGGGATATTCGGGAGTGCATAGAGACCAATGGCAAAAAGGAAATATCTTCAGGTAAAAACTGGAGAGAAGGATTCCGAGAAACTACTTTGTGACGTGTACATTCATCTATAGAGCTAAATGTTTCTGTTGAGGGAACATTTTGACATCACAGTTTTGGTGGTGTATGCGAAGGAGTACTTGGGAGCACATTGAAGCCTATGGTGGAAAAGGAAATATCCTCAAAAACTAGAAAGAAGCTTTCTGAGAAAGTTCTTTGTGATGTGTGAATTCATCTCACAGACTTACACTTTTCTTTTTGTGGAGCAGTTTGCTAACGCTGTTTTCGTGGAATCTGTAAGTGATATTTGGTACAACATTGAAGCCTGTGGTGAAAAAGGAAATATCCTCAGATAAAAACCAGAAAGAAACTTTCTGTGACACTGCTTCATGATGTGTGAATTCATCTCACAGCATTACACTGTTCTTTTCATCGAGCAGTTTGCTAACACTGTCTTCTGGCAATCTGCAATGGGATATTTTAGAGCACATAGAAGCTTATGGTGACATATTAAATATCCTCATAGAAAAAGTAGAAAGATGCTTTCTGAGAAACAACTTTGTGATGTGTTAATTCATCTCACAGAGTTACACGATTCTTATCATGGATCAGCTTGATAGCACTGTTTTGAGCAATCTGAGAAGGTATATTTTTGATCACATTGAAGACTATGGTGACAGAGGAGATATCCTCAGACAAAAGCTAAAAAGAAGCTTTCTGAGAAACTGCTTTGTGATCGGTAAATTCATCTCACAGAATTACACCTTTCTTTTCATGGAGCAGTTTGCTAACACTGTTTTTTTGGAATCTGCAAAGGGATATTTGGGAGCACATTGAGGCCTGTAGTGAAAAAGGAAATATCCTCAGATAAAAACTAGAAAGAAGCTTTTGGAGAAACTTCTTTGTGATGTGTGAATTCATCTCACAGAGTTACACCATTCTTTTCACTGAGCTGTTTGATAAAACTGTTTTCGAGGAATCTGCACTAGGATATTTGGGAGGGCATTGAAGCCTATTGTGAAAAAGGAAACATCCTCAGATAAAAACCAAGAAGAAGCTTTTTGTGGAACTTCTTTGTGATATTTGAATTCATCTCACAGAGTTACACTGTTCTTTTCATTTAGCAGTTTGGTAACACTGTTTTCTTGGAATCTGCAATGGGATATTTTGCAGTGCACAGAAGCTTATGTTGACAAAGGAAATATCCTCACATAAAAAGTAGAAAGAAGCTTTCTGAGAAGCTGCTTTGTGATGTGTTAATTTATCTCAAAGAGTTACATGATTCTTTTCATGTTTTTGGGGAATCCAAGAAGGAATATTTAGGAACACAATGAAAACTATGGTGACAAAAAAATATCCTCAGATAAACACCAAAAAGATGCTTTCTGAGAAACTTCTTTGGGATGAGTGAATTCATCTCACAGAGTTACATCATTCTCTTCAATGAGCAGTTTGATAACACTATATTCGAGGAATATCCAATAGGATATTTGTTAGTGCATTGAAGACTATGGTGACAAATGAAATGTCTTCAGATCAAAACTAGAAGGAAGTGTTCTAAGAAACTGCTTTGTGATGTGTGCATTCATCTCACAGGGTTACACCATTCTTCTCCTTGAACAGTCTGATAACACTGTTTTCGTGGAATATGCATCAGGACATTTGGAAGCACATTGAAGTCTATGGTGACAAAGGAAATATCCTCAGATAAAAACCAAAAAGAAGCTAATGTGAAATGCTGTGCGATGTGTAAATTCATCTCACAGAATTACAATGTTCTTTGCATTCAGCAGTTTCCAAGAAACACTGTTTTCTTGGAATCTGAAATGGGATATTTCAGAGCACATTGAAGCTTATATTTACAAAGGAAATATCCTCACATAAAAACTAGAAAGAAGCATTCTAAAAAAGCGTTGTCATGTGTTAATTCATCTCACAGTGTTACATGATTCTTTTCATGTAGCAATATGGTAGCAATGTTTTTGGGGAATATGAAAAGGGATATTTTGGATCGTACTGAAGCCTATGGTGGCAATGGAAATATCCTGAGATAAAAACGAAAAAGAAGTTATCCAATTAGCTGCTTTGTGATATGTGAATTCATCTCACAGAGTTACACCATTCTTTTCATTGAGCAGTTTGTTCACACTGTATTCCTGGTATCTACAATGGGTTATTTCAGAGTACATTGAAACTTGTGGTGACAAAGGAAATATCCTCAGACAAAAACTAGAAAGAAGCTTTCTGAGAAACTGCTTTGTGACTTGTGAATTCATCTCACAGAGTTATACCTTTCTTTTCATGGAGCAGTGTGGTAGCGCTGTTTTGGGGGAATCTGAGAAGGGATATTTTGCATCACTTTGAAGCCTATGATGACAATGGAAATATCCTCAGATAAAATCTATAAAGAAGCTTTCTGAGGAACTCCTTTGTGATGTGGGAATTCATCTCACAGTGTTACACCTTTCTTTTCATGGAGAAATTTGGTTGCACTGTTTCTGGGGAATCTGAGAAGGGATATTTTGAGTTGCATTCAAGGCTATGGTGACAAAGGAAATATCCTCAGATAAGTAATAGAAAAAATCTTCCTGAGAAACTGCTTTGTGATGTGTGAATTCATGTCACAGAGTTACACGATTCTTTTCATGGAGCAGTTTTGTAACAGTGTTTTTGTGGAATCTGCAAAGGGATATATGGGAGCGCATTGAAGCCTATTGGAATAAAGGAAATATCCTGAGATAAAAACCAAAAAGAAGCTTTCCGATAAGCTATTTTGTGATGTGGGAATTCATCTCACAGAGTTACACTGTCCTTTTCATTGAGCAGTTTTCTTACACTGTATTCTTGGAATCTGCAATAGGATATATAGGAGAATATTGAAGGTTATGGTGACAAAGGAAATATCCTCAGACAAAAACTGTACAGAAACTTTCTGAGAAACTGCTTTGTGATTTGTTAATTCATCACACACAGTTACATGATTGTTTTCCTGGAGCAGTTTGGTAGAACTGTTTTTGGGGAACCTGAGAATTGATATTTTGAACTGCATTGAAGTTTAGCATGACAAAGGAAATATCCTCAGATAAAAACTAGAAGGAAACGTTCTGAGAAACTTATCTGTGATGTATGAATTCATCTCACAGAATCACACTCTTCTTTTCAATGAGCAGTTTGATAACACTGTTTTCTTGGAATCTGAAATGGATATTTTGGAGCACATTGAATCTTATGGTTACAAGTGAAATATCCTCAGATAAAAAGGAGAAAGAAGCTTTCTGAGAAACCGCTTTGTGATGTCCTGCTTCATCTCACAGAGATACATGATTATTTTCATGGATCAGTTTGGTAGCATTCTTTTTGTGGAATCTGAGAAGGGATAATTTAGATCTCATTCAAGCCTATGGTTACAAAGGGAATATCCTCAAATAAAACCTGGAAAGAAGCATTCTGAGAAAGTTCTTTGTGACGTGTGAATTCATCTCACAGAGCTACACTCTTTTTTCATGGAAGAGTTTGCTAACACTATTTTCTTGGAATCTGCAATGGGATAGTTCAGAGTGCATGAAGCTTATGGTGAAAAAGGAAATATCCTTGTATAAAAATTAGAAAGAAGCTTTCTGAGAAATCGCTTTGTGTTGTGTTAATTCATCTCACAGAATTACACAATTTTTTTCATGGATCAGTTTGGTAGAACTCTTCTTGGGGAATCTGAGAAGGGATATTTTGAATTGCATTGAAGCCTATCATGACAAAGGAAATATCCTCAGATAAAAACTAGGAAGAAGCTTTCTGAGAAAGTTCTTTGTGATGTGTGAATTCATCTCACAGAGTTACACGTTGCTTTTCATGGAGCAGTTTGATAACACTGTTTTCATGGAATCTGCAAAGGGATATTTGGGAGTGCATTGAGGCCAACAGTGAAAAAGGAAATATCCTCAGTTAAAAACTGGAAAGAATCTTACTGAGAAACTGCTCTGTGATGTGTGAATCCATCATACAGATTTACACCATTAATTTAATTGAGCAGTTTGATGACACTGTTTTTGTGGAATCTGCAATAGGATATTTGGGAG
This sequence comes from Mandrillus leucophaeus, assembly GCF_000951045.1. Lineage (NCBI taxonomy): Eukaryota > Metazoa > Chordata > Mammalia > Primates > Cercopithecidae > Mandrillus > Mandrillus leucophaeus. The sequence goes on from NW_012098144.1 coordinate 548,285, forward strand.
TGTTTTGAAGCCTTTGGGGACAAAGGAAATATCCTCAGATAAAAACCAAAAAGAGCTTTCTGTGAAACTGCTTTGTGATATGTGAGTTCATCTTACAGAGTTACAACGTTCTTTTCATTGAGAAGTTTTCTAACACTTTTTTCGTGGAATCTGCAATGGGATATTCCAGAGCACATTGCAGAATATGGTGAAAAAGGAAATAACTTCAGATAAAACCATGGAAGAACCTATCTGAGAAACAGTTTTGTAATGTGTGAATTCATGTCACAGAGTTACACCACTCTTTTCATAGAGCAGTTTGGTAGAACTCTTTTTGGGGATTCTGAGAAGGGATATTTTGTACAGCATTGAAGCCTGTGTTGACAAAGGAAACATCCTCAAATGAAAACTACAAAGGACCTTTCTGAGAAATTACTTTGTGATGTGTGAATTCACAACTCACAGTTTCATGTTTCTTTTATTGGGGCAGTTTGCTAACACTGTTTTAGTTAAAACTACAATAGGATATATGGGAGTGCAGTGAAGCCTATATTGACAAAGGAAATATACTCAGACACAAACCAAGAAGAAATTTCCTGAGAAAGAGCTTTGTGATGTGTGAATTCACCTGACAGATTTGCAGGTTTCTTTTCATGGAGCACTTTGCTAACACTATTTTCATGGAATCTACAAAGGGACATTAAGGAGCGCATAGAGGCCTGTGGTAAAAAAGGAAATAACCTCAGATGAAAACTATAAAGAAGCTTTCTGAGAAACTGTTATGCAATTTGTGAATTCATCTCATAGAGTTACTCGATTCCTTTCATGGAACAGTTTGGTACCACTGTTTTTGTGGAATATGAGAAGGGATACTTTGGATAACATTGAAGCTCATGGTGACAAAGGAAATATCCTCAGATAAAAGCTAGAAGAAGCTCCGAGAAACTGCTTCGTGATGTGTGAATTTATCTCACAGACTTACACCTCTATTTTCTTGCAGCATTTTGCTAACACTGTTTTTGTGGAATCTGCAATAGGATATTTTGGAGTGCTTTGAAGCCTGTGGTGACCAAGGAAATAGCCTCTGACAAAAACCAAGGGAAGCTTTCTGAGAAACTGTTTTGTGATGTGTGAATTCATCTCACAGAGTTACACTGTTCTTTTCATTCAGCAGTTTGCTAATACTGTTTTCGTGCAATCTGCATTGGGATATTTCAGAGCGCATTGAAGATTATGGTGACAAAGGAAATATTGTCACAGAAAAACTAGAAAGAAGCTCTCTGAGAAACTGCTTTGTGATGAGTTAATTCATCTCACAGAGTTACAATATTCTTTTTAAAGAGCAGTTTGTAGCACTGTTTTTGAGGAAACAGAGAAGGGATTTTTTTTATCGCAATGTAGCCTATGATTACAAAGGAAATATCTTCAGGTAAAAAATAGAAGCTGTCTGAGAAACTGTTTTGTGATATGTGAATTCGACTCACAGAGTTACACTTTTCTTTTCATTGTGCAGTTTCAGAGTGCATTGAAGCTTATGGTTACACTCTTTTTTTCATTAAGCAGTTTGCTAACACAGTTTCCGTGGAATCTGCAAAGGGATATTTGAGAGTGCATTGAGGCCTATAGTGAAAAAGGAAATATACTCAGATAAAAACTGGAAAGACTCTTTCTGAGAAACTGCTCTGTGATGTGTGAATTCATCATACAGGGTTACCCGTTCATTTAATTGAGTACTTTGATACACTGTTTTCATGGAATCTGCAATAAGATATTTTGGAGTGCATTGAAGGCAATGGTGACAAAGGAAATATCCTCAGACAAAAATCAAAAAGAAGCTTACTGTGAAACTGCTTTGTGATGTGTGAATTCATCTTACTGAGTTACACCATTCTTTTCATTGAGAAGTTTGCTAACACTTTTTTCATGGAATCTGCAATGGGATATTCTGGAGTACACTGAGAAATATTGTGAAAAACGAAATATTCGCAGATAAAAACTTGAAAAACCTATCTGAGAAACAGCTGTGTGATGTGTGAATTCATCTCACAGAGTTACACCCCTCTTTTCATAGAGCAGTTTGGTAGTACTCTTTGAGGAATCTGAGAAGGGATATTTTGAATAGCATTGAAGTCTACGGTGACAAAGGAAATATCCTCAGTTAAAAAATAGAAAGAAGCTTTCTGAGAAACTGCTTTGTGATGTGTGAATTCATCTCACAGATTTACCTGATTCTTTTTTTGGAGCAGTTTGCTAACACTGTTTTCATGAAATCTAAAATAGGATATTTGGGAGCGTGTTAAAGCCTATATTGACAAAGGAAATATCCTCAGACAAAAACCAAAAAGAAGCTTTCTGAGAAACAGCTTTGTGTTGTGTGAATTCAACTCACAGATATACACCTTTCTTTTCATGGAGCAGTTTGCTAACACTATTTTTGTGGAATCTACAAAGGGATATTTGGGAGCACACTGAGGCCAAGGGTGAAAAAGAAGTTATCTTCAGATAAAAACTAGAAAGAAGCTTTCTGAGAAACTGCTTTGTGATTTGAGAATTCATCTCACAGTTACTTGCTTCTTTTCATGGAGCTATTTTGTAGCACTCTTTTTGGGTAATCTGAGAAGGGATATTTTGGATTGCTTTGAAGCCTATGGTGACAAAGAAAATATCCTCAGATCAAAACTAGAAAGAAGCTTTCTGAGGAACTGCTTTAAAATTTGTGAATTTATCTCACAGAGATACACAATTCTTTTCATGGAACAGTTTGGTTACACTCTTTTTGGGGAGTCTGAGAAGGGATATTATGGATCACCTTGAAGCCTATGGTGACAAAGAAATATAAACAGATAAAAACTAGAAAGAAGTTTTCTCAGAAACTTCTTTTTGATTTGTGTATTGATCTCACAGAGTAACACCTTTCTTTTCATGGAACAGTTTGCTAACAATGTTGGCATGTTCTCTCCAAAGTGATATTTGGGAGTGAGTTGGGACTTATGGTGAAAAAGAGAATATCCTCAGATAAAAACTAGAAAGAAGCTTTCTGTGAAAATGCTTTGTGATGTGTGAATTCATCTCACAGAATTCCACAACTAGTATCATGGAGCAGTTTGCTAATACTGTTTTCTTGGAATCTGCAATAAAACATTTTGGAGTGCATTGAAGCCTGTGGTGACATATGAAATATCCTCAGACAAAAACCCAAAAGAAACTTTCTGTGAAACTTCTTTGTAACGTGTGAATACATCTCCCAGAGTTACATCTTACTTTTCTTGGAGCACTTTGCCAACACTGTTTTCGTGGAATCTGCAAAGGGATATTTGGGAGTGCTTTGAGGTCAATAGTGAAAAAAGAAATATCCTTAGAGAAAAACTAGACAGAAAAACAACGGTGTAACCCTGTGATATGAATTCACACATCACAAAGCAGTTTCTCATAAAGTTTTTTCCTAATTTTTATCTGAGTATATTTCTTTGTCACCAGTCTTCAATGCAATCCAAAGTATCCCTTCTCAGATTCCCCAAAAACAGTGCTACCAAACTGCTCCATGAAAAGAATCGTGTAATTCTGTGAGATGAATTCACACATCACAAGGAAGTTTCTCAGAAACCTTTCTAGTTTTTGTCTGAGGATATTTCCGACATCACCATAGGCTTCCATGCAATCCAAAATATCCCTTCTCAGATTACCCAAAACCAGTGCTACCAATCTGCTCCGTGAAAAGTGTCATGTAACTCTGTGAGATGAATTCACAAATCACAAAACAGTTTCTCAGAAAGCTTCTGTCTAGTTTTTGTCTGAGGATATTTCCTTTGTCAAAATAAGCTCAATGCGCTCTGAAATATCACATTGAAGTTTCCAAGAAAACAGTCTTGTCAACCTGCTCATTGAGGAGACGAGTGTAACTCTGTAAGATGAATTCATACATCACAAAACAGTTTCTCAGAAAGCTTCTTTCTAGTTTTTGTCTGAGGATATTTCCTTTGTCACCATAGGCTCTAATGTGCTCCCAAATATTCTACTGCAGACTCCTCAAATACAGTGTTTTCAAACTGCTCAATGAAAAGAACAGTGTAACTCTGTGAGGTGAACTCACAAATCAGAAACCAGTTTCTCAGAAAGCTTGTGTCTACTTTTTATAAGAGTATATTTCCTTTGCCACCATAAGCTTCAATGCGCTCCAAAATATCCAATTGCAGATTCCAAAAAACCAGTGTTAGCAAACTGCTCTATGAAAACAACATTGTAACTCTCTGAGATGAACTTACACATCACAAAGCAGTTTCTCAGAAAAATTCTTTCTAGTTTTTATGTGAGGATATTTCCTTTTTCACCTTGGGACACAATGCACCCCAAATATCCTTTTACAGATTCCATGAAAGCAGTGTTGTCAATCTGATCCATGAAAAGAAACGTGTTACTCTGTGAGATGAATTCACACATCATGAAGGAGTGTCTCAGGAAGCTTCTTTCTGGTTTTGATCTGAGGATATTTCCTTTGTTACCATAGGCTTCTCAGATTACCCAAAAACTGCTACCAAACTGATCCAACAATAGAATCCTGTAACTCTGTGAGGTGAATTAACCCCCCACAATGCGGTTTCTCAGAAAGAGTTTTATAGTTTTTATATGAGGATATTTCCTTTGTCATCATAAGCTCCAATGTGCCCCAAAATATGTCATTGCAGATTCCAAGAAAACGGTGTTAGCAAACTCCTCAATGAAAAGAACAGTGTAACGCTGTTAGATGAATTCACACATCACAAAGCAATTTCTCAGAAAGCTTCTTTCTAGTTTTTGTCTGAGGATATTTCCTTTTTCACCACAGGCCTCACTGTGCTAGTGAATGTCTCTTTGCAGATTCCACGAAAATAGTGTTAGGAAACTGTCCCACGAAAAGAAAGGTTAAATCTGTGAGATGAATTCACACATCACAAAGCAGTTTCTCAGAAAGCTTCTTTTTGGTTTTTGTCTGAGGATAGTTCCCTTGTCACCATATTCTTCAGTGCACTCCCAATTATCCTATTGCATATTCCACGAAAAGAGTTTCAGCAAACTGTACCAAGAAATGAATCATGCTACTCTGTGAGATGAATACACACATCACAAAGCAGTATCTCAGAAAGCTTCTTTCTAGTTTTTATCTGAGGATATTTTCTTTTTCAAAATAGGCTTCAATGTGATCCAAAGTATCCCTTCTCAGATTCCCCAAAAACAGTTCTACTAAAGTGCTCCATGAATGGAATTGTGTAACTCTGTGAGACAAATTCACAAATCCCAAAGCAGTTTCTCAAAAAGTTTCTTTCTAGTTTTTATTTGAGGATATTTACTTTTTCACCATAGGCCTCAATGTGCTCTCTAATATACCTTTGCAGATTAGATGAAAACAGTGTTAGCACACTGCTCCATGAAAAGTAAGGTGTAAATCTGTGACATGAATTCACACATCACAAAGCAGTTTCTCAGAAATCTTCTATCTAGTTTTTATCTGAGGATATTTCCTTTGTCACCATAAGCTTCAATGCACTCTGAAATATCCCTTTGCAGATTCCACGAAAACAGTGTTAGCAATCTTCTCCGTGAAAAGAAAGTGTAGCTTTGTGAGATGAATTTACACATCTTGAGGAAGTTTCTCAGAAAGCTTCTTTCTAGTTTTTATGTGATAATATTTCCTTTGTCAATATAGACTACAATGTCATCCAAAATATCCCTTCTCAGATTCCCCAAAAGCAGAGCTACCAAACTACTCCATGAAAGGAAAGGTATAACTCTGTGAGATGAATTCACAAGTCAGAAAACAGCTTCTCAGGAAGCATCTTTCTAGTTTCTATCTGATGATATTTCATTTTTCACTGTAGGCCTCAATGCGCTCCCAAATATCCCTTCACAGATTCAACAAAAACAGCATTAGCAAACTGCTCTATGAAGAGAAAGGTGAAAAACTGTCAAATGAATTCAAACATTACAAAGGAGATTCTCAGAAAACTTCTTTCTAGTTTTTATCTAAGGATATTTCCATTGTCACCATAGGCTTCGATGTGATCAAATGTATCCCTCCTCAGATACCCCAAACACAGTGTTACCAAACTGTTCCATGAAAAGAATCGTGTAACACTGTGAGGTGAATTAACCCATCACAAAGCGGGTTCTGAGAAAGCTTCTTTCTAATTTTTATATGAGGATATTTCCATTGTCACTATAAGCTTCAAAGTGCTCCAAAATATCCCTTGTAGATTCCAAAAAATCAGTGCTGGCAAACTGATCAATGAAAAGAACAGTGTAACTGTGTGACTTGAATTTACACATCACAAAGCAGATTCTCAGAAAGCTTCTTTCTAGTTTTTCTCTGAGGATATTTGTTTTTTCACTATAGACCTCAAAGCACTCCCAAATATCCCTTTGCAGATTCCACGAAAACAGTGTTGGCAAAGTGTTCCAAGAAAAGTAAGGTGCAACTCCCTGAGACGAACTCTCACATCACAAATAACTTTCTCAGAAACCTTCTTTCCAGTCCTTATCTGAGGATAATTACTTTTTCACCATAGGCCTCAATTCGCTCCCAAATATACCTGTGCAGATTCCAGGAAAACAGTGTTAGCAAACTGCTCCATGAAAAGAATGGTGTAACTCAGTGAGATGAATTAACATATCACAAAGCAATTTCTCAGAAAGCTGAAATATGAGGATATTTCCTTTGTCACCATAGGCTTCAATGAGATTCAAAGTATTCCTTCTCATATTACCCAAAAACACTGCTACCAAATTGATCCATGAAAAGAATCATGTAACTCTGATATGAAATGAAACATCACAAGTCAGTTTCTCTGAAAGTTTCTTTCTAGTTTTTATATGAGGATATTTCCTTTGTCACCATAAGCTTCAATGCACTCTGAATTATCCCTTTGCAGATTCCAAGAAAACAGTGGTAGCAAGCAGTTCAATGAAAGACATTGTGTAACACTTTGAGTTAAATTCACACATCATGATGCAGTTTCTCAGAAGGCTTCTTTCTAGGTTTTATCTGAGGATATTTCCTTTTCCACTATAGGCCTCCTTGCACTCCCAAATATCCCTTTGCAGATTCCAGGAAAACTCTGTTATCAAACTGTTCCATGAAAAGAAAGGCGTAGCCCTGTGAGATGAATTCACACGTCACAAAGAACTTTCTCAGAATGCTTCTTTCCAGTTTTTACCTGAGGATATTTCCTTTGTCACCATAGGCTTCAATGAGATCCAAATTATCCCTTCTCAGATTCACCAAAAACAGTGCTACCAAACTGCTACACAAAAAGAATAGTATAACTCCCTGAGATGAATTCACGAATCACAGAACAGTTTCTCAGAATGCTTCTTTCTAGTTTTTGTCTGAGGATAGTTTCTTTTTCACCATAGACCTCAATGCGCTCATGAATAACCCTTTGCAGATTCCATGAAAAGAGTGTCAGCAAACTGCTCTAGAAAGAGAAAGGTGTAACTCTGTGAGATGAATTCACACATCACAAAACAGTTTCTCAGAAAGCTTCTTTATGGTTTTTGTCTGGGGATATTTCCTTTGTCACCATATTCTTCAATGTGCTCCCAAATATCCTATTGCAGATTCCATGAAAGCAGTGTTATCAAACTCCTCAATGAAAACAGCATTGTATCTCTGTGAGTTGAATTCATGCATGCAAAAGTTGTTTTTCAGAAATCTGCTTTCTAGTTTTTATCTGAGGATATTTCCTTTTTCACCATAGTCCTCAATGCACTCCCATATATCACTTTGCAGATTCCACAAAAACAGGGTTTGCAAACTGCTCCATGAAAAGAAAGGTGTAACTCTGTGAGATCAATTCACACATCACAAAGAACTTTCTCAGAAACCTTCTTTCTAGCTTTTATCTGAGGATATTTTCTATGTCACCATAGGCTTCTATGCTATCCAAAAAATCCTTTCTCAGATTCCCCAAAAACAGTGCTAACAGACTAATCCTTGAAAAAAATCGTGTAACTCTGTGTGATGAATTCACCCAACACAAAGACATTCCTTAGAAAGCTTCCTTGTAGTTTTTATCTGAGGATATTTCCTTTTCCACCATCGGCTTCCATGTGGTCCCAAATATCCCTTCTCAGACACCACAAAAAGAGTGATGCCAAACTTCCCTCTGAAAGAAAGCTTTACCTCTGTGAGATGAATGTTCATATCACAAAGGAGTTATAAGAAACTTTCACTCCAGTTTTTACATGAAGATGTTTCCTTTTTCAACCTTGGCCTCTATCCACTCCCAAATATCCTGTTGCATATTTCACAAAAACAGTGTTACCATACTGTTCAATGAAAAGAATGATTGAACTCTGTGAAATGAATTCACCCAAGACAAAACAGTCCCTAAGAAGCTTCTTTCTAGTTTTTATCTGAGGGTATTTCATTTTTCACCCTAGGCTTCTCTGCACTCTGAATATCCCTTTGCAGATTCCACAAAAACAGGGTTAACAAACTGCTCAATGAAAAGAATGGTTTACCTCTGGGAAATTAATTCACCCACCACAAAGAAATTCCTGAGAAATCTAATTTCTAGATTTTATATGAGCATGTTTACTTTTCCAGCATTAGACTCAATGCGCTCCAAAATATCCCTTCTCACACTCCACAAAAACAGTGATGCCAAACTGCTCAATCAAAAAAAAATGGTTGATCTCTATGAGGTGAATACACACATCACAAAACAGCTTCTCAAAAGCATTCTCTCAAGTTTTTAACTGAAGATATTTCCTTTTTCACCATAGGCCTCTATGAGCTCTGGAAAATCCCTTTCAGATTCCCCAAAAAAAATTGCAACCAAACTGTTCAATGAAAAGTAAGGTGTAACTCTGTGAGATGAATTCACACAAAACAAAGAACTTTCTCAGAAAGCTGCTTTCTAGTTTTTATGTGAGGATATTTCCTTTGTCACCATAGACTTCAATGTGATCCGAAATATTCCTTCTCAGATTCCCCAATAACAGTGCTCCCAAACTGCTCCATGAAAAGAATCGTGTAACTCTGTGAGATGAATTCACGAATCACAAAGCAGTTCCTTAGAAAGATTCTTTCTAGTTTTTGTCTAAGGTTGCTTCTTTTTTCACCATGAGCTTCAATGCACTCCGAAATATCACATTGCAGATTTCACAAAAATAGGGTTCAGAAACTGTTCAATGAAGAGAAGTGTGTAACATTGTGAGATGAATTCACACATCACAAAGCAGTTCCTCAGAAAGTTTCTTTCTAGTTTTTTATAAGGGTATTCCCTTTGTCACCATAAACTTCAATGTGCTCTGAAATATCCCATTGCGTATTCCAAGAAAACAGTGTTGGCAAACTGCTCAATGAAAAGAACAGTGTAACTCAGTGAGATGAATTCATACATCATGATGCAGTTTCTCAGAACGCTTTCTTCAACTTTTTATCTGAGGATATTTCCTTTTTCACAATAGGCTTCAATACGCTCAAAAATATCCCTTGCAGATTCCATGAAAGCAGTGTTATTCAACTGCCCCATGAAAAGAAAGGTGTAACTCTGTAAGATGAATGCACACATTACAAAAAAGTTTATCAGATAGCTTCTTTCTGGTTTGTATCTGAGGACACATACTTTGTTAATCTAGGCTTCTGTACGATCCAAAATATCCCTTCTCAGATACCCCAATAACAGTGCTACCAAACTGATCCATGAAAATAGTCATGTAACTCTGTGAGAAGAATTCACAAATCACAAAGGAGTTTCTCAGAAATCTTATTTCTAAATTTTTAACTCTTTATTCCGTGTTTTTATTATTTATATTATTATTACTATACTTTTAGTTCTATGGTACATGTGCATAACATACTGCTCTTCCCTTCCTTTAGACCAGTTTAACATTTGGTACTATACCATTTTTATCCCCACTATTGTCTTATTCGTTATATACCTTTGTTTTCTAGGGATTGCTCTAAGAATTATTATGTATATCTTTTTTCTCATTACTATTTTATTTATTTTTTATTTTTTATTATACTTTAAGTTCTAGGGTACATGTGCACAATGTGCAGGTTTGTTACATATGTATACATGTGCCATGTTGGTGTGCTGCACCCATTAACTTGTCATTTACATTAGGTAT
>NW_012098144.1:558426-559390 GCF_000951045.1 Mandrillus leucophaeus
TGGTATGTTGTATCTTTGTTCTCATTGGTTTCAAAGAACATCTTTATTTCTGCCTTCATTTCGTTATGTACCCAGTAATCATTCAGGAGCAGGTTATTCCGTTTCCATGTAGTTGAGCGGATTTGATTGAGTTTCTTTTTTCTGAGTTCTAGTTTGATTGCAGTGTGGTCTGAGAGACAGTTTGTTATAATTTCTGTTCTTGTACATTTGCTGAAGGATGCTTTATTTCCAATTATGTGATCAATTTTGGAATAAGTTTGATGTGGTGCTGAGAAGAATGTATATTCTGTTGATTTGGGGTGGAGAGTTCTGTAGATGTTTATTAGGTCTGCTTGCTGCAGAGATGAGTTCAATTCCTGGATATCCTTGTTAAATTTCTGTCTCGTTGATCTATCTAATGTTGACAGTGGGGTGTTGAAGACTCCAATTATTATTATATGGGAGTCTAAGTCTCTTTGTAAGTCTTTAAGGACTTGCTTTATGAATCTGGGTGCTCCTGTATTGGGTGCATATATATTTAGGATAGTTAGCTCTTCCTGTTGAATTGATCCCTTTACCATTATGTAATGGCCTTCTTTGTCTCTTTTGATCTTTGATGGTTTAAAGTCTATTTTATCAGAGACTAGTATTGCAACCCCTGCTTTTTTTTTCTCCATTTGTTTGTTTTCCATTTGCTTTGTAGACCTTCCTCCATCCCTTTATTTTGATCTTATGTATGTGTCTGCATGTGAGATGGGTCTCCTGAATACAGCAGACTGATGGGTCTTGACTCTTTATCCAGTTTGCCAGTCTGTGTCTTTTAATTGGAGCATTTAATACATTTACATTTAAGGCTAACATTGTTATGTTTGAACTTGATTCTGCCATTATGATATTAACTGGTTATTTTGCTTGTTAGTTGATGCAGTTTCTTCCTCGCATCGATTGTCTTTACATTTTGGCATGTTTTTGCAATGGCTGGTAC
>NW_012098144.1:559440-626463 GCF_000951045.1 Mandrillus leucophaeus
TGCCTGGGATCAGCAGCAGAGGCTGCAGAAGATAGAATATTGCTGAACAGCGAGTGTACCTGTCTGATTCTTGCTATGGAAGCTTCCTCTCAGGGATGTACTCCACCGTGTGAGGTGTGGGTGTTGGACTGCCCCTAGGAGGGAATGTCTCCCAGTTAGGCTACTCAGGGGTCGGGTACCCGCTTGAGCAGGTAGTCTGTCCGTTCTCAGATCTCAGCCTCTGTGTTGGGAGATCCACTTCTCACTTCAAAGCTGTCAGAGAGAGTCGTTTGCGTATGCAGAGGTTTCATCTGCTTGTTGTTGTTGTTGTTGTTTAGCTGTGCCCTGTCCCCAGAGGTGGAGTCTACAGAGAGAGGCAGGACTCCTTGAGCTGCTGTGAGCTCCACCCAGTTCGAGTTTCCCAGCCGCTTTGTTTATCTACTTAAGCCTCAGCAATGGCGGGCGCCCCCCTCCACGCCTCACTGCTGCCTTGCCCCGAGATCACAGACTGCTGTGCTAGCAATGAGGGAGGCTCCGTGGGCATGGGACCCTCCCAGCCAAGTGTCGGATATAGTCTCCTGGTTTACCCTTTTGCTAAGATCCTTGGTAGAGCACAGTATTGGGGTGGGAGTTAACCGATTTTCCAGGTGTTGTGTGTCTCTGTTCCCCTGGCTAGGAAAAGGAATTCCCTTCCCCCTTGCACTTCCCAGGTGAGGCAATGCCTCGCCCTGCTTCAGCTCTCGCTGGTCGGGCTGCAGCAGCTGACCAGCACCGATTGTCAGGCACTCTCCCGTGAGATAAACCCAGTACCTCAGTTGAAAATGCAGAAATCACCTGTCTTCTGTGTCGCTCATGCTGGGAGTTGGAGACTGGAGCTGTTCCTATTTGGCCATCTTGCTCCGCCCCTACACTGTTCTTTTCATTGAAGAGTTTGCTAAATGTGTTTTCTTGGAATCTGCAATGGCGTATTTCAGAGCACATTGAAGCTTATGGTGACAAAGGAAATATCCTCATATGAAGACAAGAAAGATCCTTTTTGAGACACCACTTTGTGATGTGCTAATTCTTTTCACAGTGCTACACGATTCTTTTCATGTCTCAGTTTGGTAGCAGTGTTTTGGGGGAATCTGAGAAGGGATATTTTGGATTGCATTGAAGCCCATGAAGAAATAGGAAATCCAATCATACAAAAATTGCAAAGAAGGTTTCTGAAAAACTGCTTCATGATGTGTTAATTCACCTCACTGAGTTAAAACTTTGTTTTCATGGAGCAGTTTGCTAACACTGTTTTCCTGGAATCTGCACAGGGATATATGGGAGCGCAATGTTGCCTATCGTGAAAAAGGAAATATCCACAGATAAATACTAGAAAGAAGCTTTCTGATAACCTGCTTTCTGATGCGTCAATTCATATCACAGTGCTACACCGTTATTTTCATTGCCAAGTTTGGTGACACTATTTTCTTGGAATCTGCAAGAGGATATTTGGGAGCGCATTGAAGTCTAGGTGACACAGGATATGTCCTCATAGAAAAAGCAAAAAGAAGCTTTCTGAGAAAGTGCTTTGTGATGTGTGAATTCATCTCACAGAGTTACACAATTCTTTTCATGCAGCAGTTTGGTGGCATTGTTTTTGGGCAACCTGAGATGGTATATTTTGAACCGCATTGAAGCCTGTGGTGTCAAAGGAAATATCCTCAGATAAAAACTTGAAAGAAACTTTCTGAGAAAGTTGTTTGTGATGTGTGAATTCATCTCACATTGCTAGACTGTACTTTTCACTGAGAAGTTTGCTAACATTGCTTTTGTAGATTCTGCAAAGGGATATTTTGGTGCCCATTGAGGCCTATGCTGAAAAAGGAAATATCCTGAGATAAAAACTAGAAATAAGCTGTCTGAGAAACTGCTTTGTGATGCCTGAATTCACCTCACAGAGTTACACTGTTCTTTTCATTGAGCAGTTTGCTAGCACTGTTTTCTTGGAATCTGCAATGGGATATTTCGAAGCACATATAAGCTTATGGTGATAAAGGAAATATCCTCATATAAAAACCACAAAGAAGATTTCTGAGAAACTGCTTTGTGATGCATTAATTCATCTCACAGGCTTACACAATTCTTTTCATGGATTAGTTTAGTGGCCCTGTTTTGGGGAATCTGAGAAGGAATATTTTGGATAGCATTGAAGCCTATGGTGACAAACAATATGTCCTCAGATAAGAACAAGAAAGAAGGTTTCTGAGAAAGCACTTTCTGATGTGTGAATTCATCTCACAGAGATACACCTTTGTTTTCATGGAGCAGTTTTGTAAAACTGTTTTTGTGGAACCTGCAAAAGGATATTTGGGAGCGCACTGAGGCCTATAGTGAAAACAAAAATATCCTCACATAAAAACTAAAAAGAAGCTTTCTGAGAAACTGTTTTGTGATGTGTGAATTCATCTCACAGAGTTACATGGTTCTTTTCATTGTGCAGTTTGATAACACTGTTTTTGGGGTATCTGCAATAGGATATTTGGGAGTGCATTGAAATCTATGGTGACAAAGGAAATTTCCTCAGATAAAAACCAAAAAGAAGGTTTCAGAGAAGCTGCTTTGTGATGTATGAGTTCATCTCATGGAGTTACACTGTCCTTTTCTTTGAACAGTTTACTAACACTGTTTTCTTGAAACCTGCGATGGGATATTCTGGAGCACATTGTAGCTTATGGTGACAAAGGAAATATACTCAGACCAAAACTAGAAGGAAACTTTGTGAGAAACTGTTTTGAGATTTGTGAATTCATCTCACAGAGTTACACGATTTTTTTCATGGAGCAGTTTGGTAGAACTGTTTTTGGGGAATATGAGAAGGGATATTTTGAATCACATTGAAGCTTATGGTGACAAAGGAAATGTCCTCAGTTAAAAACTAGAAAGAGACCTTCTGAGAAAGCCCTTTGTGGTATGTGAATTCATCTCACAGAGATACACCTTTCTTTTCATGGAGCAGTTAGCTAACACTGTTTTCGTGGAATCCAAAAAGGGATATTTTGGAGCACAATGAGGCCTATAGTGAAAAAAACAAATATTCTTGGATAAAAATTAGAAAGAAGAGCTCTGAGAAACTGCTTTGTGACGTGTGAGTTCATCTCACAGAGTTACACTGTACTTTTCATTGAGCAGTTTGCTAACACCGTTTTCGTGGAACCTTCAAAGGGTTATTTGGGAGCGTATTGAGGCCTATGGTGAAAAAGGAAATATCCTCAGATAAAAACAGGAAAGAAGCTTTCTGAGAAGGTTCTTTGTGATTTGTGAATTCATCTCACAGAGTTACACCTTTCTTTTCAAGGTGCAGTTTGCTAACACTCTTTTCATGGAATCTCCAAAGGGATATTTGGGAGCGCAGTGAGGCTTATAGTGGAAAAGGAAATATCCTAAGATTAAAACCAAAAAGATGCATTCTGAGAAACTGTCTTCTGATGTGTGAATTTATCTCACAGTGTTACACTGTTCTTTTCATTAAGGAGTTTGCTAACACTGTTTTCTTGGAATCTGCAATGGGATATTTTGGAGCACGTTGAAGCTTACGGTGACAAAGGAAATATCCTCGGTCAAAAACTAGAAAGAGTCATTCTGAGAAACTGCTTTGAGGTTTGTGAATTCATCTCACAGAGTTACACGATTCTCTTCATTTAGCAGTTTGGTGGTGCAGTTTTTGGGAATGTGAGAAGGGATATTTTTGATCGCATTGAAGCCTATGGTGACAAAGGAAATAACCTCACGTAAAAACTGGAAAGAAGTTTCTGAGAAACTGCTTTGTGATGTGTGAATTCACCTCACAGAGTTACACCTTTGTTTTCATGGAGAAGTGTGCTAACAGTGCTCTCGTGAAATCTGCAAAGGGAATTTTGGGAGCACTTTGAGGACTGTGGTGATAAAGGTTATATCCTCAGATAAAAAATAGAAAGAAGCTTTCTGAGAAACTACTTCATGATTTGTGAATTCATCTCACAGATTTACACTGTTCTTTTCATTCAGCAGTTTGCTAACAGTGTTTTCTTGGAATCTGCAATGGTATATTTCAGAGTGCATTGAAGCTTATGGTGACAAAGGAAATATTCTCATATAAAAACAAGAAAGAAGCTTTCTGAGAAACTGCCTTGTGATGCACTAATTCATCTCACAGAGCTACATGATACTTTTCATGGATCAGTTTGGTAGCAATGTTTTTGAGGAATCTGAGAAAGGATATTTTGGATTGCATTGAAGCCTAAGGTGACAAAGGAGATATATTCATATAAAAGCTGGAAAGAAGCTTTCTGAGAAATCGCTTTGTGATGTGTTAATTGATCTCACTGAGTTACACCTTTGTTTTCATGAAGCAGATTGCTAACACCGTTTTTTTTTTTTTTTTCAGAATCTGCAAAAGGATATGTGGGAGCACATTGAGGACTATGGTGAAAAAGGAAATACCCTGAGATAAAAACTAGAAAGAAGCATTCTGATAAACTGCTTTGTGATTTGTGATTTCATTTCACAAAGATACAACGTTCTTTTCATTGAGCACTTTGATAACACTGTTGTTGTGGAATCTAAAATAGGATATTTGGGAGTGCATTTAAGCCTATGGAGACAAAGGAAATATCCTCACATAAAAACAATAAAGAAGCTTTCTGAGAAACTTCTTTGTGTTGTGTGAATTCACTTCACAGAGATACACTGTTCTTTTCATGGAGCAGTTTGGTAGCTCTGTTTTTGGGGATTCTGAGAAGGGATATTTTGGATCGCATTCAATTCTTTTTTGACAAGTCAGATATCCTCAGATTAAAACTAGAAAGAAAGTTTCTGAGAAAACTCCTCATGATTTGTGAATTTATCTCACTTTTCTTTTCATGAAGCAGTTTGCTAACACTGTTTTTGTGGAATCTGCAAAGGGATATTTGGGAGTGCATTGAGGCCTATGGTGAAAAAGTAAATATCCTCAGATAAAAACTAGAAAGAAGCTTTCTGAGAAACTGCTTTGTGATGTGATTTCATCTCACAGAGTTACACCGTTCTTTTCACTGAGCAGTGGGCTAACACTGTTTTTGTGGAATCTCCAAACGGATATTTTGGAGTGCATTGAAGTCTATGGTGAGAAGGAAATATCCTCAGATAAAAACTGGAAAGCTTTCTGAGAAACTGCTTTGTGACATGAATTTTTCTCAAAGAGTTGCAACGTTCTTTTCATTGAGCATTTTGCTAACACTGTTTTCATGGAGTATGCAATAGGATATTTCGGAGCACATTGAAGCATACCGTGACAAAGGAAATTTCCTAAGACAAAAACTAGAAAGAAGCTTTCTCAGAAATCACTTTCTAATTTGTCAATTCATCTCACAGATTTACAATTTCCTTTTGTGCAGCAGTTTGTTAGCACTGCTTTTGGGGAATCTGAGAAGGAATATTTTGGATCGCATTGAAGCCTATGCTGACAAAGGAAAAACTCAGATATAACTAGAAAGAAGCTTTCTGAGAAATTGTTTTGTGATGTGTGGATTCAGCTTTCAGAGATGTACACCTTTCTTTTCATGGATCAGTTTGCTAGCACTGTTTTCATGGAATCTGCAAAGGGATATTTGGGAGCACATTGAGACCTATTGTGAAGTAGGAAATAGCCTCAGATAAAAACTACAAAGAAGATTTCTGAGCAACTACTTTGTGATGTGTGAATTCACCTCACAGAGTTACACTACTTTCATTGAGTAGTTTGCTAACACTGTGTTCTTGGAATCTGGAATAGGATATTTCTGAGCACATTGAGACTGGTGGTGACAAAGGAACTCTCCTCAGACACAAACTAGAAAGAATCTTTCCGAGAAACTGCTTGGTGGTTTTCAAATTTATCTCAAAGAGTTACACCTTTCTTTTCATGGAGCAGTTTGCTAACACTGTTTTTGTGGAATCTGCAAAGGGATATTTTGGAGTGCATTGAAGGCTATGGTGAGAAGGAAATATCCTCTGATTAAGACAAGACAGAAGCTTTCTGAGAAAGTGCTTTGTGATGTGTGAATTCATCTCACAGAGTAACACTGTTCTTTTCATTGAGCAGTTTTCTAGCAATGTTTTCTTGGAATCTGCAATGGGATATTTCAGAGCACATTGAACGTTATGGTGACAAAGGAAATAACCTAATATAAAAACTAGAAGGAATCTTTCTCAGAAACTGCTTCAAGCTGTGTTAATTCATCAATGTGTGATGGGATATTCCAGAGTGCATTGAAGAATATGATGAAAAAGGAAAAATCCTCAGATTAAAATCTAGAAAGAAGCTTTCTGAGAAACAGCTTTGCGTTGTGTGAATTCATCTCACAGAGTTACAACATTCTGTTCAAGGAGAAGTTTGGTAGCCCCGTTTCTGTTGAATCTGAAAAGAGATATTTTGGATCACATTGAAGCCTATGGTGACAAAGGAAATCACCTCAGAGAAAAACTAGAAAGAAGCTTTTTGAGGAAGTTCCTTGTGATGTGTGAATTCATATCACAGAGTTACACCTTTCTTTTCATGGAGCAGTTTTCTAACACTGTTTTCGTGGAATCTGCAATAGTATATTTGGGAGCGCATTGAGACCTGTAGTGAAAAAGGAAATATCCTCAGATAAAAACGAGAATGAAGTCTTTAGATAAACTGATTTCTGATGTGTTAATTCATCTCTCAGAGTTACATGATTCTTTCATGGATCAGTTTGGTAGCACTGTTTTGGTGGAATCTGAGAAGGGATATTTTGGATTGCATTGAAACCTGTGGTGACAATGGAAATATCCTCAGATAAACACTAGAAAGAAGCTTTCTGAGACAGTTCTTTGTGATGTTTGAATTGAACTTACACCACTCTTTTCATTGAGTAGTTTTATAACACTGTTTTTGTGGAATCTGCAAAGGGATGATTGGGAGCGCATTGAGGCCTATGTTGAAAAATCTCATATCCTCAGATAAAAACTAGAAAGAAGATATCTGAGACACTGCTTTTTGATACGTGAATTCATGTCACAGACTTACACCGTCCTTTTCATTGAGCAGTCTGATAAAACTGGTTTCATAGAATCTGTAATAGGGTACTTGTGAGTTCATTGAAGCCTAGGATGTCAAAGCAAATATCTTCAGATAAAAGCTAGACAGAAGCTTTCTGAGAAACAGCTTTTTGATGTGTGAATTCCTCTCATAGAGTTACACCACTGTTTTCATGGAGCAGTTTGGTAGCACTGTTTTGGGGGAATCTGAGGAGGGATATTTTGGATGGAAATATCCTAAGATAAAAAACAGAAAGAAGCATTCTGAGAAACCACTCTGTGATGTGTTAATTCATCTCACAGAGTTACAAGAGTCTTTTCATGGATCGTTTTGTAGCACTGTTTTTGGCAAATCTGAGAAGGCTTATTTTGGAACACATTGAAGTCTGTGTTGACAAAGGAAATATCCTCAGAAGAAAACTAGAAAGAAGCTTTCTGAAAAAGTTCTTCCTGATGTGTGAATTCATCTCAGAGAGTTACAGCATTCTTTTCATGGAGCAGTTTGCTAACACTGTTTTCATGGAATCTGCAAAGGAATATTTGGGAGCACATTGAGGACGATCTTGATAAACGAAGTATCCTCAGATAAAAACTAGAAAGAAGCTTTCTGAGTAACTGCTTTGTGATGTGTGAATGCATTACACAGAGTTGCACCATTTTTTTCATTGAGCAATTTGATAACACTGTTTTCGTGGAATCTGCAAAGGGATATATGGGAGCGTGTTGAAGCGTATGGTGAAAAAGGAAATATCCTCAGATAAAAACTAGAAAGAAACTTTCTGAAAAACTGCCTTGTGATGTGTGAATTCATCTCACAGAGTTAAACTGTAATTTTCATTGAGCAGTTTGCTAGCACTGTTTTCTTGGAATCTGTAATGTGTTATTTTAGAGCACATTGAAGATTATGCTGACATAGAAAATATCCTCAGACAAAAAGTAGAAAGAAGCTTTGTGAGATACCTATTTGTGATGTGTTAATTCATCTCACAGAATTATACAATTTTTTTTCATAAATCAGTTTGATAGCACTGTTTTTGGGGAATCTGAGAAGGTATATTTTAGATCGCATTCAAGCCTATGGTGACAAGGGAAATAACCTCAGGTAAAAAATACAAAGAAACATTCTGAAAAAGTTATTTTTGATGTGTAAATTCATCTCACAGAGTTATAAATTTCTTTTCATGGAGAGGTTTGCTAGCACTGTTTTTGTGGAATCTGCAAAGGGATATTTTGGAGCACATTGGGGCCTATAGCGAAAAAGGAAATATCCTCAGTTAAAAACTAGAAAGAAACTTTCTGAGAAACTTTTTTGTGAAGTGTCAATTCATTCAGCAGAGTTACATTCTTTTTTCATTGAGCAGGTTGCTAACACTCTTCTCGTGGAATCTGCAAAGGGATATATAGGAAGACTTTGAGGCCTAGGGTGAAAAAGGAAATATCCTCAGATAAAAAGTAGATAGAAGTCTCCTGAGAAACTGTCTGTGGTGTGTGAATTCATCTCACAGAGTTACACCTTTCTTTTCATTGAGCAGTTTGCTAACACTGTTTTCATGGAATCTGCAAAGGGACATTTCGGAGTGCATTGAAACTTTAGGTGACAAAGGAAATATCTTCATATAAGAACTAGAAAGAAGCTTTCTGAGAAAAGGTATTCTGATGTGTTAATTCATCTCACAGAGTTACACAATTCCTTTCATTTTGCAGTTTGGTAGCACTGTTTAGGGGGTATCTGAGAAGGGATAATTTGGATCACATTTAAGCCTATCTTGAGAAAGGAAATACCCTCAGATAAAAATTAGAATGAAGCGTTATTAAAAAGTTCTTTGTGATGTGGGAATTCATCTCAAAGAGTTACAACTTTCTTTTCATGGAGCAGTTTGCTAACACTGTTTTCGTATAATCTGCAAAGGGATATTGAGGAGTACATTGAGGCCTATTTTTAAAAACTAAATATCCTCAGATAAAAACTAGAAAAAACTTTCTGATAAACTGCTTTGTGATGTGTGAATTCATCTCACCGTGTTACACTGTTCTTTTCACTGAGCAGTTTCCAAACACTCTTTTTATGGAATCTGCAAATTGATATTTGGGAGCACATTGAGGCATATAGTGAAAAAGGAAATATCCTCACATAAAAAACAAAAAGAAGCTTTTTGAGACACTGCTTTGTGATGTGTCAATTCATCTCACAGAGTTACAGTCCTCTTTTCATTGAGCAGTTGGCTAACACTGTTTTTTTGGAATCTGCCATGGGATATTTTGGAGCACATTCAAGCTTATAGTGACAAAGAAAATATCCTCAGACAGAAACTCGAAAGAAGCTTTCTGAGAAATGGCTTTGTGATTTCTGAAACCATCTCACAGAGTTACACCTTTCCTTTCATGGAGCACTTTGGTAGTCCTGTTTTTTGGGAATCTGAGAAGGGATGTTTTGGATCACATTGAAGCCTATGGTGACAAAGGAAAAACTCAGATAAAAACTAGAAAGAAGCTTTCTGAGAAACTTCTTTATGATGTGTGAATTCAACCCACAAGGTCACACCTTTCTTTTCATGGAGCAGTTTGCTAACACTGTATTCGTGGAATCTGTAAAGGGATATTTGGGAGCGAATTTAGGCCTATGGTGAAAAACTAACTATCCTCGGAAAAAAACTGCAAAGAAGCTTTCTGAGAAACTGTTTTGTGATATGTGAATTCATCTCACAGACTTACACTGTTCATTTCTTTGAGTAGTTTGCAAACACAGTTTACTTGGAATCTGCAATGTGATATTTCAGAATGCCTTGAAGCTTATGGTGACAAAGGAAATATTCTCAGACAAAAACCAGAAAGAAGCTTTCTGAGAAAATGCTTTGTGATTTGACTTCGTCTCACAGAGTTACATGATGCTTTTCATGGAGCAGTTTGGTTGCACTGTTTTTAGGGAATCTTATAAGGGATATTTTGGATCACGTTGAAACTTATGGAGACAAGGGAAATATCCTCTGATTAAAACTAGAAACAAGCTTTCTGAGAAACGGCTTTGTGATGTGTTAATTCATCTCACAGACTTACACGATTTTTTTCACATATCAGTTTGGTAGCACTGTTTTTGGGGAATCCGAGGAAGGATATTTTGGATCACATTGAAATCAGTGGTGACAAAGGAAACATCCTTAGATAAAAACTAGCCAGAAGCTTTCTGAGAAAGTTCTTTGTGATGTGTGAATTTATCTCACAGAGTCTGGAATGGGACATTTTGGAGTGCAATGATTCCTATAGTGAAAAAGGAAATATCTTCAGATAAAAACTAAAAGGAATCTTTCTGAGAAACTTCTTTGTGATGCGTGAATTCATCTCACAGAGTTACACTTTTCTTTTCACGGAGCAGTTTGCTAGCACTGTTTTCATTGGATCTGCAAAGGGTTATATTTGGGAGCACATTGAGGATTATGGTGAAAAAGAAACATCCTCAGATAAAATCCAGAAAGAAGCTTTCTGAGAAACTGCTATGTGATGTGTGAATTCATCTCACAGATTTACTCTTCTTTTCATTTAGCAGTTTGCTAACACTATTTTCTTGGAATCATCAATGGGATATTTCGGAGCGCATTGAAGCTTATGGTGATAAAGGAAATATCCTCAACCAAAACTAAAAGAAGCTTTTTGAGAAACTGCTTTGTGATTTGTGAATTCTTCTCACAGAGTTAAATGATTATTTTCATGGAGCAGTTTGGTAGAATTGTTTTTGGGCAATGGTGACAAGGGAAACAGCCTTAGATAAAAACTAGAAAGAAGCTTTCAGAGGAAGTTCTTTGTGATGTGTGAATTCATCTCACAGCGGTGCATCTTTCTTTTCATGGACTAGTTTGCTAACATTGTTTTCGTGGAATCTGCAAAGGGACATTTGGGAGCACAAAGAGGTCTATAGTGATACAGGAAATATCCTCAGTTAAAATCTTGAAAGAAGCTCTCTAAAAAACTTCTTTGTGATGTGTGAATTCATCTCACAGAGTTACACATTTCTTTTCGTGGAGCAGTTTGCCACCACTGTTTTCCTGGAATCTGCAAAGGGGTCTTTGGGAGTGCATTGAGGCCTATGGTAAAAAAGGAAATATCTTCAGACAAAAACTAGAAAGAAGCTTTCTAAGAAACTGCTTTATGATGCATGAATTCATCTCACTGAGTTACACTGTTCTTTTCATTGATCAGTTTGCTAGCACTGTTCTCTTGGATATTCAATGGGATACTTCGGAGCACATTGAAGCTTATGGTGACAATGGAAACATCCTCATATAAAAACTAGAAAGAAGCTTTATGAGCAACTGTTTTGTGATTTGTATATTCATCTTGCAGAGTTACACGATTCTTTTCATGGATCAGCTTGGTAGCACTGTTTTTTCGGAATTTGAGAAGTGATATTTTGGATCGCATTGAAGCTAATGGTGACAAAGGATATATCCTCAGATAAAAACTAGATAGAAGCTTTCTGAGAAAGTTCTTTGTGATGTGTTTCTTCATCTCACAGGGTTACACCTTTCTTTTCATGCAGCAGTTTGCTAACACTGTTTTCATGGAATCTGCATAGGTATATTTGGGAACACATTGAGGCCTATAGTGAAGAGAGAAATATCCTCAGATAAAAACTAGAAAGAAGCTTTCTGAGAAACTGCTTTGTGATGTGTCAATTCATCTCACAGAGCTACACTGTTCTTTTCATTGAGCAGTTTGCTAACATTGTTTTCTTGGAATCTGCCACGGAATATTTCAGAGCACATTGAAGCTTATGGTGACAAAGTAATTATCGTCAGACAAAAACTAGAAAGAAGCTTTCTGAGAAACTGCTTTGTGATTTGTGAATTCATCCCACAGAGTTACACGATTCTTTTCATGGGGCAGTTTGTTAGCACTGTTTTGGGGGAATCTGAGAAGGAATATTTTGGGTCACATGGAAGCCTATGGTGACAACGGGAATATCCTCAGATAAAAACTAGACAGAAGCCTTCTGAGAAAGTTCTTTCTGAAGTGTAAATTCAGCTCATGGAGTTCCACCTTTCTTTTAACGGAGCCGTTTGCTAGCACTGTTTTCATGGAATATGCAAAGGGATATTTAGGAGTGAATTTAGGCCCGGGGTGAAAAACTAAATATCCTCGGAAAAAACTGCGAAGAAGCTTTCTGAGAAATTGCTTTGTGATCTGTGAATTCATCTTGTAGAGTTACACTGTTCATTTCATTGAGTAGTTTGCTAACACAGTTTTCTTGGAATCTGCAATGTGATGTTTTGGAGCACATTGAAGCTTATGGTGACAAAGGAAATATCCTCAGACAAAAACCAGAAAGAAGCTTTCTGAGAAACTGCTTTGTGATTTGTGACTTCATCTCACAGAGTTACAGGATGCTTTTCATGGAGCAGTTTGGTTGCACTGTTTTTGGAGAATCTGATAAGGGATATTTTGGATCACGTTGGAACTTATGGAGACAAGGGAAATATCCTCTGATAAAAACTAGAAACAAGCTTTCTGAGAAACGGCTTTTTGATGTGTTAATTCATCTCACAGAGTTACACGATTTTTTTTTCATGTATCAGTTTGGTAGCACTGTTTTTGGGGAATCTGAAGAAGGATATTTTGGATCACATTGAAGTCAATGGTGACAAAGTAAACATCCTTAGATAAAAACTAGCCAGAAGGTTTCTGAGAAAGTTCTTTGTGGTGTGTGAATTTATCTCACAGAGTCTGGAATGGGACATTTTGGAGCGCAATCATTCCTATCGTGAAAAAGGAAATATCGTTAGATAAAAACTAAAAGGAAGCATTCTAAGAAACTTCTTTGTGATGTGTGAATTCATCTCACAGAGTTACACATTTCTTTTCATGGAGCAGTTTGCTAACACTGTTTTCATTGGATCTGCAAAGGGATATTTGGGAGCTCATTGAGTAATATGGTGAAAAAGGAAATATCCTCAGATAAAAACTAGAAAGAAGCTTTCTGAGAAACTGCTATGTGATGAGTGAATTCATCTCACAGACTGACACTCTTCTTTACATTGATCATTTTGCTACCACTGTTTTCTTGGAATCATCAATGGGATATTTCGGACACATTGAAGCTTATGGTGACAATAGAAACATCCTTATATAAAAACTAGAAAGAAGCTTTCTGAGAAATCACTTTGTGATTTGTAAATTCATCTCACAGAATTACACAATTATTTTCATGGATCAGCTTGGTAGCACTGTTTTTGGGGAATTTGAGAACGGATATTTTAGATCGCATTGAAGCCTATGATAACAAAGGTAACATCCTCAAATAAAAACTAGACAGAAGTTTTCTGAGAAAGTTCTTCGTTATGTGTTTTTTCATCTCACAGGGTTACACCTTTCTTTTCATGGAGCAGTGTGCTAACAGTTTTCATGGAATCTGCATAGGTATATTTTGGATTACATTGAAGCTTATGGTGACAAAGGAAATATCCCTGGATAAAAACCAGGAAAACACTTTCTGAGAAACTCCTTTGTGATGTGTTAGTTCATCTCACAGAATTACACGATTCTTTTCATGGATCAGTTTGGTAGCACTGTTTTTGGGGAATCTGAGGAAGGGTATTTTGGATCACATTGAAATCAATTGTGACAAAGGAAATATCCTCAGATAAACACTAGAAGGAAGCTCTCTGAGAAACTTCTTTGTGATGCATGCATTCATCTCACAGAGTTACATCTTCCTTTTCATGGAGCAGTTTGCTAATACTGTTTTCAATGGATCTGCAAAGAAATATTTGGAGCACATGGAGGAATATGGTGGAAAAAGGAAATATCCTCAGATAAAAACTAGAAAGAAGCTTTCTGGGAAACTTCTTTGTGATGTGTGAATTCATTTCACAGAGTTACACTGTACTTTTCAGTGAGCAGTTTGATAGCCCTGTTTTCTTGGAATCTCCAATGGTACATTTAGGAGTGCTTTGAATCATATGGTGACAAAAGAAATATCCTCATATAAAAAGCAGGAAGAATCTGAGAAACCACTTTGTGATGTCTTAATTCATCTCACTGACTTACACGATTCTTTTCATGGATCAGCTTGGTAGCACTCTTTTTGGGGAATCTGAGAAAGGATATTTTGGATCACATTGAAGAATATGGTGACAAAGGAAATATCCTCAGATAAAAACTAGAAAGGACCTTTCTGGGAAAGTTATTTTTGACGTGTGAATTCATCTCACCGAGTTACACCTTTCTTGCTTTGGAGCAGTTGCTTACATTGTTTTCTTGGAATCTGCAAAGGGATATCTGGGAGAGCATTGAGGCCTGTTATGAGAAAGGAAATATCCTCAGATAAAAACTAGAAAGAAGCTTTCTGAGAAACTGCTTTGTGATGTGTGAATTCATCTCACAGAGTTACACTGCTCTTTTCATTGAGCAGTTAGCTAACACTGTTTTTGTGGAATCTGCAATAGGTTATGTCAGAGCAGACTGAAGCTTAGGATGACAAATGAAATATGTTCAGACGTAAGCAAAAAGAAGCTTTCTGAGAAACTGCTTTGTGATTTGTGAATTCATCTAACAGATATACATGATTCTTTTCATGGAGCACTGGGCAGCTCCTTTTTTGTATAATCTGAGAAGGGATATTTTGGATTGCATTGAAGCCTTTGGTGACAAAGGAAATATCCTCAGATAAAAACTTGAAAGAAGCTTCCTGCGAAACTACTTTGTGATGTGTGAATTCATCTCACAGAGGTACACCGTTCTTTTCATTGAGCTGTTTGATAACACTGTTTTAGTGGAATCTGCAAAGGTATATATGGGAGCACATTGATGCCTATGGTGAAAAAGGAAATATCCTCAGATAAAAACTATAAAGAAGCTTTTTGAGAAACTGCTTTATGATGTGTTTTCATCTCACAGATTAGACTATTCTTTTCATTGAGCAGTTTGCTAACACTGTTTTCATGCAATCTGCAATGGGATATTTCAGAGTGCATTGAAGCTTATAGTGACAAAGGAAATATCATCAGACAAAAACTAGAAAGAAGCTTTCTAAGAAACTGCTTTGTGAATTGTGAATTCATCTGACAGACTTACACAAATCTTTTCATGGCAGAGTTTCTTAGCACTGTTTTTGGGGAATCTGAGAAGGGATATTTTGGATCGCATTGAAGTCTATGGTGGCAAAGGAATTATCCTCAGATAAAAACTAGTAAGAGGCTTTATGAGAAATTTCTTTGTGATTTGTGAATTCACCTCACATGGTTACACCTTTCTATTCATGGCAAAGTGTGCTAGCACTGTTTTCCTGGAATCTGCAAAGGGATACTTGGGAGCATATTTAGGCCTATGGTGAGAAAGGAAATATCCACAGATAAAAAAGAGAAAGAAGTTTTCTGAGAAACTGGTTTATGGTGTGTTAATTCATCTCACAGAGATACACGATTCTTTTCATGGATCAGTTTTGTAGCACTGTTTTTCAGGAATCTGAGGAGGGATATTTTGGATTGCATTGAAGCATATCTTGACAAAGGAAATATCCTCTGATGAAAACTAGAAAGAAGCTTCCTGAGAAAGTTCTTTGTGATGTTTGAATTCATCTCTCAGAGGTACACCTTTCTTATCATGGAGCAGCTTGCTAACACTGTTTTCATGGAAACTGCAAAGGGATATTTGGGAGCACAGTGATGCGTATAATTAAAAGGGAAATAACTCCAGATAAACACTAGAAAGAAACTTTCTGAGAAACTGCTTTGTGATGTGTGAATTCATCTCACAGAGTTACACTGTTCTTTTCATTGAGTAATTTCCTAACACTGTTTTCATGGAATGTGCAAAGGGATATTTTGGAGCGCATTGAGGATTATAGTGAAAAAGGAAATATCCTTAGATAAAAGCTAGAAAGAAATTGTCTAAGAAACTGCTTTGTGATTGGTGACTTCATCTCACAGTGTTACACCGCACTTTTCATTGTGCAGTATGATAATACTAATTTCATGGAATCTGTAACAGGATACTTGGGAGTGCATTGAAGCCTATGGAAACAAAGGAAATAGCCTCAGATAAAAACCAAAAAGAAGCTTTCTGAGAAACTGCTTTGTTATGTGTGAATTCATCTCACAGAGTTACACTGTCCTTTTCATTGAGCAGTTTGCTAACACCGTTTTCATGGAATCTGCAATGGGATATTTTGAGGCGCATTGAAGCTTAGGGTGACAAAGGAAATATCCTCATATAAAAACTAGAAAGAAGCGTTCTGAAAAACTGCTTTGTGATTTGTGAATTCGTCTTACAGAGTTACAAGATTCTATACATGGAGCAGTTAGGTAGCACTGTTTCTATTGAATCTGCAAAGGGATATTTGGGAACTCCTAGAGGTCTATGGTGAAAAAGAAAATAACTTCAGATAAAAACTGGAGAGAAACTTTTTGAGAAATTGTTTTTGATGTATTTATTCATCTCATAGAGTTTAAGCTTTTTGTTGATTGAGCAGTTAGGCCTCACTATTTTTGTGGTATCTGAGAGGATATATTTGGGAGCACATAAAAGCCTATGGTGAAAAAGGAAATATCATCAGATTTAAACTAGAAAGAAACTTTCTGAGAAACTGCTTTGTGATGTGTGAATTCATCTCACAGAGTTACATCTTTCTTTTCATTGAGCAGTTTGCTAGCACTGCTTTTGTGGAACCTGCAGAGGGATATTTGGGAGCAAATTGAGGCCTAAGGTGAAAAAAGAAAATTCTTCAGGTAAAAACTGGAAAGAAGCTTTCTGAGAAACTACTTTATGTTGTGTGCATTCATCTCATAGAGCTAAACGTTTCTGTTGAGGGAGTACTTTGGCTTCCCTGTTTTTGTGGCGTCTGAGAAGGGATATTTGCGAGCCCATTGAAACCAATGGTGGAAAAGGAAATATCCTCAGATAAAAACTAGAAAGAAGCTTTCTGAGAATCTGCTTTCTAATTTGTGAAATCATCTCACAGAGTTACAATTTCCTTTCATGGAGCAGTTTGTTGACACTGTTTTTGTGGAATCTGAGAAAGGATATTTTAGATTGCCTTCAATCCTATGCTGACAAAGGAAATATCCTCAGATAAAAACTTGAAACAAGCTTCCTGAGAAACAACTTTGTGATGGGTGAATTTACCTCACAGAGTTAAACCTTTCTTTTCAATGCACACTTTGGTAGCACTATTTTTGTGGAATCGGCAGAGGGATATTTGGGAGCGCATTGAGGCCTAATGTGAAAAACGAAAATTCTTCAGGTAAAAAACGGAAGATAAGCTTTCTGAGAAACTCCTTTGTGAAGTTTGCATTCAACTCATAGAGGTAAACGTTTCTGTTTGAGGGAGCACTTTGGTATCACTGTTTCTGTGGTGTCTGAGAAGGGATAGATGGGAGCACATTGAAGCCTATGGTGGAAAAGGAAATGTCCTGATATAAAAACTAGAAAGAAGCTTTCTGAGAAACTGCTTTGTAATGTGCTAATTCATCTCACAGAGTTACATGATTAGTAGTTTGGTAGCACTCTTTTTGGGAAATCTGAGAAGGGATAATTTGGATTGCATTGAAGCCTATGGTGACAAATGAAATATCCTCAGACAAAAAGTAGAAAGAAGCTTTCTGAGAAAGTTCTTTGTGATGTGTCAATTCATCTCACAGAGTTACACCTTTCTTTTCATGGAGCAGTTTGCCAGCACTGTTTTCGTGCAATCTGCAAAGGGATTTTTGGGAGTGCATTGAGTCCTATAGTGTAAAAGGAAAGGTCCTCAGATAAAAACTAGAAAGAAGCTTTCTGAGAAACTGCTTTGTAATGTGTGAATTCATCTCACAGATTGACAACATTCTTTTCCTTGAGCAGTTTGGTAACAATGTTTTCATGTAATCTGCAATAGGATATTTTGGAGCGCATTGAAGCCTATTTTGACATAGGAAATATCCTCAGATAAAAACCAGAAGGAAGCTTTCTGAGAAACCATTTTGGGACGTTTGAATTCATCTCACAGAGTTGCACTGTTCTTTTCATTGATCTGTTTGCTACCACTGTTTTCTTGGAATCTGCAATGGGATATTTTGAAGCGCATTGACCCTTAGGGTGACAAAGGAAATATCCTCAGGCAAAAACTAGAAAGAAGGTTTCTGAGAAACTGCTAGTGATTTGTGATTACATCTCACAGAGTTACACAATTCTTTTCATGTAGCAGTTTGGTAGCCCTGTTTATACGTAATCTGCAAAGGTATATTTGGAGCTCCCAGAGACCTAGGGTGATAAAGGAAATAACTTCAGCTAAAAACTAGAGAGAAGCTTTTCGAGAAACGGTTTTGTTATGTGTATTCATCTGAGAGAGTTTAACCTCTTTGTTGATTGAGCAGTACGGCACTACTGTTTTTATGCTATCTGAGAGGAGATATTTAGGAACACTTTGAAGTCTACTGTGAAAAAGGAAATATACTCGTATTTAAACTAAAAATGAAGCTTCCTTAGAAACTGCTTTGTGATGGGTTAACTCACCACAGAGAGTTCGACCTTTCTTTTCATGGAGCAGTTTGCAGCACTGTTTTTGTGGAATCTGCAGAGGGATATTTGGGAGTGCATAGAGGCCTAAGGTGAAAAAAGAAAATTCTTCAGGTATAAACTGGAGAGAAGCTTTCTGAGAAACTCTTTGTGATGTGTGCATTCATCTCATAGAGCTAAACATTTGTGTTGAGGGAGCACTTCGGTATCACTGTTTTTGTGGTGTTTGAGAAGGGATATTTGGAAGCACATTGAAGTCTATGGTGGAAAAGGAAATATCCTCAGATAAAAACTAAAAAGAAGGTTCCTGAGAAACTGCTTTATGAGGAGTCAAGTTATCTCACAGAGTTACATCATTCTTTCCATGGAGCAGTTTCTTAGCACTGTTTTTGTGGAATCTGCAGAGGGATAATTGGGAGCACATGGAGGCATGAGGCGAAAAAAGAAATTTCTTCAGGAAACAACTAGAGAGAAACTTTCAGAGAAACACCTTTGAGATGTGTGCATTCATCTCATAGAGCTAAATGTTTCTCTTGAGGGAGCACTTGGCATCACTGTTTATGTGGTGTCTGAGAAGGGATATTTGGGAGCGCATGGACACCGATGGTGGAAAAATAAATATCCTGAGTAAAAAACTAGAAAGAAGATTTCTGAGAAATTTATTTGTGATGGATGAATTCATTACGCCAAGGTACACTTTTGTTTTATTTGAGCAGTTTACTAGCACTGTATTTGTGGAATCTGAAAAGGGATACCTGGGAGCTCCTAGAGGCCTAAAGAGAAAAAAGAGACAGCTTCAGATAAAACTGGAGAGATGCTTTTTGTGATAGTTTTGTGATCTGTGTATTCATCTCATGGAGTTTGAACTTTTTGTTGATTGAGAAGTTCGGCATTACTGTTTTTGTGGTATCTGAGAGGAGATATTTGGGAGCACATTGAAGACTATGGTGAAAAAGGAAATATCCTCCGATTTAAACTAGAAAGAAGCTCTTTGAGAAACTGCTTTGTGATGGGTGAATTCATTTCACAGAGTTACACCTTTCTTTACATTGAGCATTTTGGTATAACTGTATTTGTGGAATCTGCAAAGGGATACTCAGGAATCCATAGAGTACAATGGCAAAAGAGGAAATATCTTCAGGCAAAATCTGGAGAGAAGCTTTCTGAGAAATTCCTTTGTGATGTGTGCATTCATCTGATAGAGATAAACGTTTCACTTTAGGGAGCACTTTGGCATCACTGTTTTTGTGGTGTCTTAGAAGGGATATTTGGGAACGCATTCACGCCTGCAGTGAAAAAGGAAATATCCTCAGATGAAAACTAGAAAGAAGCTTTCTCAGAAACTGCTTTCTGATGTGTGAATTCATCTCACAGATTTACACCATTATTTACATTGCGCAGTTTTCTAACAATGTTTTCATGGGATCGGCAATAGGATATTTTGGAATGCACTGAAGCCTATGGTAACAAAGGAAATATCCTCAGATTAAAAAATAAAG
This sequence comes from Mandrillus leucophaeus, assembly GCF_000951045.1. Classification (NCBI taxonomy): domain Eukaryota; kingdom Metazoa; phylum Chordata; class Mammalia; order Primates; family Cercopithecidae; genus Mandrillus; species Mandrillus leucophaeus. The sequence goes on from NW_012098144.1 coordinate 579,432, forward strand.
AAGAAGAAACTTTCTGAGAAACTGCTCTGTGATGTGTGAATTCATGTCACAGAGTCACACTGTTGTATTCACTGAGAAGTTTGCTAACACTCTCTTTTGGAGTCTGCAATGAGATATTTCTGAGCAAACTGTAGCTTATGGCGACAAAGAAAATATCCTCATATAAAAACTAGAAAGAAGCTTTCTCAGAAACCACTTTGTGATATGTTAATTCACCTCACAGAGTTACACGATTCCTTTCATGGATCAGTTTGGTAGGATTCTTTTTGAGGAATCTGAGAAGGGATATTTTGGATCGCAATAAAGCCTATGGTGACATTGGAAATATCCTCAGATAGAAACTAGAAAGAAGCTTTCTGAGAAAGTTCTTTGCCATGTGTTAATTCATCTCACAGAGCTACGCCTTTCTTTTATGGAGCAGTTTGCTAACACCGTTTTCATGGAATCTGCAAAGGGATATTTAGTAGTGCACTGAGGCCTAGGGTGAAAAAGTAAATATCCTCTGATAAAAACTAGAAAGAAGATTTCTGAGAAACTTCTTATTGGTGGGTGAATTCATCTCAGAGTTACACTGGTATTTTCATTGAGAAATTTGCTAACACTTTTTTCGTGGAATCTGCAATGGGATATTCCAGAGCGCATTGAGTAACATTGAAAAGGGAAATATCCTCTGATAAAAACTAGAAACAAGCTTTCTAAGAAACAGCTTTGTGACGGGTGAGTTCATCTAACAAGGTTACACCACACTTTTCATGGAGCAGTTTGCTAACACTGTTTTTTTGGATCTGCAAAGGGACATTTGGGAGTGCAATGAGGCCTATAGTGAAAAAGGAAGTATCCGCAAATAAAAACTAGAAAGAAGCTTTCTGAGAAACTTCTTTGTGATGTGTGAATTCATCTCACAGAGTTACACCTTTCTTTCCATAAAGCAGTTTGCTAATGTTGTTTTCCAGGAATCTGCAAAGGGATCCTTGGGAGTGAAGCGAAGCCTATGATGAAAAAGAAAATATCCTCAGACAAAAACCAGAAAGAAGCTTTCTAAGAAACTGCTTTATGATGTGTGAATTAATCTCACAGAGTTTCACTGTTCTTTTCATTGATCTGTTTGCTATCACTGTTTTCTTGGAATCTTCAAGGGATATTTCAGAGCGCTTTGAAGCTTGTGATGAAAATGGAAATATCCTCATATAAAAACTAGAAAGAAGGTTTCTGAGAAACTGCTTTGTGATTTGTAAATTCCTCTCACAGAGATACATGATTATTTTCATTGATCAATTTGGTACCACTGTTTATGGGGAATTTGAGAAGGGATATTTCGGATCGTATTTAAGCATATGGTGACAAAGGAAATATTCTAGGATAAAAACTAGAAAGAAGCCTTCTGAGAAAGTTGTTTGTGATGTGTTAATTCATCTCACAGAGTTACATCTGTATTTCGTGGATCTCTTTGCTAGCCTTATTTCTGTGGAATCTGAGAACAGATATTTCGGATCCCTTGGAAGACTATAGGGCCAAAGGAAATATTCTAGGATAAAAACTAGAAAGAAGCCTTCTGAGAAAGTTGTTTGTGATGTGTTAATTCATCTCACAGAGTTACACCTTAGTCTTCATTAAGCAGTTTGCTAACACTGTTTTCATGGAATCTGCAAAGTGATATTTGGGAGTGCCTTGAGGCCTATGGTGAAAAAGGAAATATTCTCAGATAAAAACTAGAAATAAGCTTTCTGAGAAACTGCTTTCTGATGTGTGAATTCATCTCACAGAGTAACACCTTTCTTTCCATTGAGCAGTTTGATAACACTGTTTTCATGCAATCTGCAATAGGATATTTGGGAGCGCATTGAAGCCTATGGTGACATAGGAAATATCCTCAGATGAAAACCAAAAAGATGTTTTCTGAGAAACTGCGTTGTGATGTGTGAATTCAATTCACAGAGTTACATGATTCTTTTCATTGAGCAGTTTAGTAACATTGTTTTCTTGGAATCTGCATTTTGATATTTCGGAGCACACTGAAGCTTATGGTGACACAAGAAATATTGTAAGTCAAAAACCAGTAAGAAGCTTTTGGAGAAACTGTTTTCTGATTTGTGAATTCATCCCACAGAGTTACACAATTCCTTTCATGGGGCATTTTGTTAGCACTCTTTTTGGAGAATCTGAGAAGGGATATTTTGGATCGCATTGAAGCTTATGGTGACAAAGGGAATATCCTCAGATTAAAAACTGGACAGAATCTTTCTGAGAAAGTTCTCTGTGAAGTGTGAATTCATCTCATAGAGTTACACCTTTCTTTTCATGGAGCAGTTTGCTAACACTGTTTTCGTGGAATATGCAAAGGGATATTTGGGAGTGCATTTAGGCCTATGGTGAAAAACTAAATATCCTCGGGAAAAAACTAGAAAGAAGCTTTCTGAGAAGCTGCTTTGTGATGTGTGAATTCATCTCACAGAGTTGCACTGTTCATTTAGTTGAGTAGTTTGCTAAGACTGTTTTCTTGGAATCTGCAATGTGATATTTTGGAGTACCTTGAGGCCTATGGTGACAAAGGAAATATCCTCAGATAAAAACCAGAAAGAAGCTTTCTGAGAAACCACTTTGTGATATGTTCATTCATCTCACAGAGTTACAGGTTTCTTTTCATGGAGTAGTTTGCTACCACTCCTTTTATGGAATCTGCTATGGGATATTTGGGAGATCCTGGTAGCCTATGGTGAAAAAGGACATAATTTCAGATAAAAACTGGAGAGAAGCTTTCCCAGAAACGGTTTTGTGATGTGTGCATTCATCTCAATGAGTTTAACTTTTTCTTTAATTGAACAGTTCAGCATCACTGTTATTGTGGTATCTGAGAGGAGATATTTGGGAGCACATTGGAGCCCATGGTGAAATAGCAAATATCCTCAGATTTGAACTAGAAAGAAGCTTTCTGAGAAACTGCTTTGTGATGGGTGAATTCATCTCACAGATTTACACCTTTCCTTTTATTTAGCAGCTTGCTAACACTGTTTTCTTGGAATCTGCAATGGGATATTTTGGAGCACATTCAACTTTTGGGTGACAAGGAAAATATCCTCAGACAAAAACTAGAAAGAAGCATTCTGAAAAACTACTTTGTGATTTGTGAATTCATCTCACGGAGTTACACGATTCTTTACATGGAGCAGTTTGGTAGCACTGTTTTTATGGAGTCTGCAAGGGGGTATTCGGGAGCTCCTAGAGGCCTATGGTGAAAAAGGAAATAACTTCAGATAAAAACTGGAGAGAACCCTTTGGAGAAATGGTTTTTGGTGTGTGTATTCATCTCATAGAGTTTAATCTTCTTTTTGATTTGCAGTTTGGCCTCACTGTTTTTGTTGTATCTGAGAGCACACTGCAGGCTAAGTTGAAAAGGAAATATCCTCAGATTTAAACTAGAAAGAAGCTTTCTGAGAAACTGCTTTGTTATGGGTGAATTCATCTCTCAGAGTTACGCCTTTATTTTCATGGAGATGTTTGCTAACTCTATTTTTGGGGAATCTGCAAAGGACATTTTGGAGCACTTTGAAGCTTATAGTGGCAAACTAACTATCCTCGTATTATAACTGGAAAGAAGCTTTCTGAGATACTGCTTTGTGATGTGTTAATTCACCTCACAGAGTTACACGATTCTTTTCATGGAACAGTTTGGTAGCACTGTTTTGGGGGAATCTGAGGAGGGATACATTGTTTCACATTGAAGCTTATGGAGACAAGCAAATATCCTCTGATAAAAACTGGAAAAAAGCTTTATGAGAAAGTTACTTGTGATGTTTGAATTCAGCTCAGTTTTACACCTTTCTTTTCATAGAGCAGTTTGCTAACACTGTTTCTGTGGAATCTGCAAATGGATATTTTGAAGTGCATTGAGGACTATAGTGAAAAAAGAAATATCCTCAGATAAAAACTAGAAACAAGCTTCCTGAGAAACTGCTTTGTGATGTCCGAATTCTTCTTACAGAGTTACACCATTCTTTTCATTGGGCATATTGATAACACTGGTTTCATGGAATCTGCAGTAGGATATTTGGGAGAACATTGAAGCCATTGGTGACAAAGGAAATAGCCTCAGATTAAAATTAGAAAGATGATTTCTGAGAAATTGCACTGTGATGTGTGAATTCATCTCACAGAGTTACATGATTCTTTTCTTGCAGCAGTTTTTTAACACAGTTTGTGTGGAATCTGCAATAGGATATTTTGGTGCACATTGAAGCCAATGGTGACAAAGGAAATATCCTCAGATAAAAACCAAAAACAACCTTTCTGGGAAACTGTGTTTTGATGTGTGAATTCATCTCACAATGTTACACCATTCTTTTCAATGAGAAGTTTGCTCACACTTTTTTCTTGGAATCTGCATTGGGATATTCATGAGCACGTAGAGGAATAAGGTGAAAAAGGAAATATCCTCACATAAAAACTAGTAAGCTTAGTGAGAGACAGCTTTCTGATGACTGAATTCATTTCACAGAGCTACACTATTTTTTGCATGCAGCAGTATGGCACTGTTGTTCGTGAATCTGCAATAGGATATTTGGAAGCACACTGAAGCCTATGGTGACAATGGGATATTTTGGGGCACATTTTAAGCCTATGGTGACAAAGGAAATACCTTCATATAAAAACTAGAAAAAAGCTTTCTTTGAAACCATATTGTGATGTGTTAATTCATCTCCCAGAGTTACATGATTCTTTTCATGGATCAGTTCGGTAGCACTGTGTTTGGGGAATCTGAGAATGGATATTTTCGTTCACATTGAAGCCTAATGGCACAATGGAATTATCCTCAGATAAAAACCAAAAAGAACTTTCTGAGAAACTGCTTTCTGATGTGTGAACTCATCTCACAGAGTTACAGTGTTCTTTTAATTGAGCAGTTTGCTAACACTGTTTTCGTGGAATGAGCAATAGGATATTTTGGATTGCATTGAAACTTTTGGTGACAAAGGGAATATCCCCAGATAAAAACCAAAAAGAAACCTTCTGTGAAACTGCTTTGTGATGCATGATTTCAGCTCACAGATTTACACCTTTCTTTTCATTGAGAAGTTTGCTACCACTTTTTTGGTGGAATCTGCAATGGGATAATTGGGAGCACAGTGAGGAATATGGTGAAAAGGAAATATCATCAGATAAAAACTAGATAGAAGATTTCAGAGAAACTGCTTTGTGATGTGTGAATTCATGTCACAGATTTACACCTTTCTTTTCATAGAGCAGTGTGATAACACTGTTTTCGTCTAATCTGCAAAGGTAGATTTGAGAGCGCATTGAGGCCTATGGTGAAAAAGTAAATATCCTCAAATAAAAACTAGAAAGAAACTTTCTGAGAAAGTGCTTTGAGATTTGTGAATTCATCTCACGGAGTTACACAATTCCTTTCATGGAGCAGTTTAGTAAAACTGTTTTTGGGGAATCTGAGAAGGGATACTTTGGATCACATTGAAGCCTATTTTGAAAAAGGAAATATCCTCGGATAAAAAATAGAAAGAAACACTCTGAGAAACTGCTTTGTGATGCATGCATTCATCTCACAGAGTAGCACGATTCTTGAAGCAGTTTGCTGAAACTGTTTTCGTGCAATCTGCAATAGTATATTTGGGAGTGCACTGAAGAATATGGTGACAAAGGAAATATCCTCAGACAAAAACCAAAAAGAAGCTTTCTGAGAAACTGCTTTGTGATGTGTGAATTCATCTCACATATTTACACCTTTCTTTTCATGGAACAGTTTCCTAACACTATTTTCGTGGAATCTGCAAAGAGATATTCGTGACCTGTGGTGACAAAGGATATATCCTCAGACAAAAACTCGAAAGAAGCTTTCTGAGAAACTGCTTTGTGATTTGTGAATTCATCTCACAGAGTTACACTACCCTTTTAATGGAGTAGTTTCGTAGCACTATTTTTGGGGAATATGAGAAGGGATATTTTGGATCACATTGAAGCCAAAGGTGACTAAGAAAATATCCTCAGATAAAAGCTAGAAAGAAGCTTTCTGAGAAAGTTCCTTATGATGTGTGAATTCATATCACAGAGTTACACCTTTCCTTTCATGGAGCAGTTTGCTAACACTGTTTTTGTGGAATCTGCAAAGGTATATTTGGGAGTCCATTGAGACCTGTAATGAAAAAGCAAATATCCTCAGATAAAAATGATAATGAAGTTTTTGGATAAACTGATTTCTGATGTGTTAATTCATCTCTCAGAGTTACAGGATTCTTTTCGTGAATCAGTTTGGTAGCACTGTTTTTCTGGAATCTGAGAAAGGATACTTTGAATGGCATTGAAACCTGTGGTAACACAGGAAATATCCTCAGATAAAAACTAGGAAGAAGCTTTCTGCGAAAATTCTTTGTGATGTGTCAATTCGTCTCACAGAGTTACACCACTCTTTTCATTGAGCAGTTTTATAGTACTGTTTTTGTGGAATCTGCAAAGGGATGATTGGGAGTGCATTGAGGCCTATGTTGAAAAATTTCATTCCCTCAGGTAAAAACTAGAAAGAAGGTTTCTAATACACTGCTTTTGGATGTGTGAATTCATCTCACAGAGTTACATGGTTGTTTTCATTCAGCAGTCTGATAAAACTGGTTTCATGGAATCTGTAATAGGGTACTTGGGAGTGCATTGAAACCTAGGATGTCAAAGGACATATCTTCAGATAAAAACGAGAGAGAAGCTTTTGGAGAAACAGCTTTGTGATGTGTGAATTCCTCTCACAGAGTTACACCAGTGTTTTCATGGAGCAGTTTGGTAGCACTGTTTTTCGGGAATCTGAGGAGGGATATTTTGAATGGAAATATCCTAAGATAAAAAAGAGAAAGAAGCATCTGAGAAACGGCTTTGTGATGTGTTAATTCATCTCACAGAGTTACAAGAGTCTTTTCATGGATCATTTGGTAGCACTCTTTTTGGTGAATCTGAGAAGGCATATATTGGAATACATTGAAGCCTGTGTTGACAAAGGAAATGCCCTCAGAAGAAAACTAGAAAGAAGCTTTCTGAGAAAGTTCTTCCTGATGTGTGAATTCATCTCACGGAGTTACAGCATTCTTTTCATGGAGCAGTTTGCTAACACTGTTTTCGTGGAATCTGCAAAGGGATATTTGGGAGCACATTGAGGACGATCTTGATAAACGAAGTATCCTCAGATAAAAACTAGAAAGAAGCGTTCTGAGAAACTGCTTTGTGATGTGTGAATGCATCACACGGAGTTGCATCGTTCTTTTCATTGAGCAGTTTGATAACACTGTTTTCGTGGAATCTGCAAAGGGATATATGGGAGCGCTTTGAAGCCTATGGTGAAAAAGGAAATATCCTCAGATAAAAACTAGAAAGAAACTTTCTGAAAAACTGCCTTGTGATGTGTGAATTCATCTCACAGAGTTAAACTATTCTTTTCATTGAGCAGTTTGCCAACACTGTTTTCTTGGAATTTGCTACAGGTTATTTCAGAGCACATTGAAGCTTATGCTGACATAGGAAATATCCTTAGACAAAAAGTAGAAAGAAGCTTTGTGAGATACTGCTTTGTGATGTGTTAATTCGTCTCACAGAATTTTATGATTTTTTTCAGAAGTCAGTTTGGTAGCCCTGTTTTTGGGGGATCTGAGACGGGATACTTTAGGTCGTATTGAAGCCTATGGTGACAAGGGAAATAACCTCAGATAAAAAATACAAAGAAGCTTTCTGAAAAAGTTCTTTTTGATGGGTGAATTCATCTCACAAAGTTATAAATTTCTTTTCATCGAGTGGTTTGCTATCTCTGTTTTCCTGGAATCTGCAAAGGGATATTTGGGAGCACATTGAGGCCTATAGTGAAAAAGGAAATATCCTCAGGTAAAAACTAGAAAGAAACTTTCTGAGAAACTGTTTTGTGAAGTGTCAATTCATCCAGCAGAATTACACCAGTCTTTTCATTGAGCAGTTTGCTTACACTCCTTTCGTGTAATCTGCAAGGGGATATATGGGAGCTCATTGAGGCCTATGGTAAAAAAGGAAATATCCTCAGATAATAAGTAGAGAGAAGCTTCCTGCAAAACTGTGATGTGTGAATTCACCTCACAGAGTTACACTGTCCTTTTCATTGAGCAGTTTGCCAACACTGTTTTCATGGAATCTGCAAAGGGACATCTCGGAGTGCATTGAAACTTCAGGTGACAAAGGAAATATCCTCATATAAGAACTAGAAAGAAGCTTTCTGAGAAAATGTATTCTGATGTGTTAATTCATCTCACAGAGTTACACAATTCTTTTCATTTTGCAGTTTGGTAACACTGTTTTTTGGGTAATCTGAGAAGGGATAATTTGGATTGCATTTAAGCTTATCTTGAGAAAGGAAATACCCTCAGATAAAAACTAGAAAGAAGCATTCTGAGAAAGTTCTTTGTGATGTGGAAATTCATATCAAAGAATTACAAATTTCTTTTCATGGAACTTTTCATGCTAACACTCTTTTCATGTAATCTGCAAAGGGATATTGGGGAGAGCATTGAGGCCTATTTTGAAAAACTCAATATCCTCAGATAAAAACTAGATAGAAACTTTCTGAGAAATTGCTTTGTGATGTGTGAATTCATCTCACTGTGATACAAGGTTCTTTTCACTGAGCAGTTTGCTAACACTCTTTTTACGGAATCTGCAAATAGATATTTGGGAGCACATTGAGGCATAAAGTGAAAAAGGAAATACCAGCACATGAAAACTATAAAGAAACTTTCTGAGAAACTGCTTTGTGATGTGTGAATTTATCTCACAGCTTTACACTGTTCTTTTCATTGAGTAGTTTGCTAACACTGTTTTCATGGAATCTGCAATGTTATATTTCGGAGCACATTTAAGTGTATGGTGACAAAGGAAATATCCTCAGACAAAAACTAGAAAACAGCTTTCCAAGAAACTCCTTTGTGATTTGTGAATTCATCTCACAAACTTACATGATACTTTTAATGGATCAGTTTGTTAGAACAGTTTTTGGGGAATCTGAGAAGGGATATTTGGGACAGCATTGAAGCCTAGGGTGAAAAGGAAATATCCTCAGATAAAAACTAGAAAGAAGCTTTCTGAGAAAGTTCTTTGTGATGTACAAACTCATCTCACAGAATTACACCAGTCTTTTCATTGAGCAGTTTGATAACACTGTTTTTGTGGAATCTACAATAGGATATTTGGGAGCACATTGAAGCCTATGGTGACAAAGGAAATACCCTCAGATAAAAACTGGAAAGAAGCTTTCTGAGACAGTTCTTTCTGATGTATGACCTCAACTCACAGAGTTACACCATTCTTTTCATTGCACAGCTTCATAACAGTGTTTTCATGAAATTTACGAAGGGATATTTTGGAGCGCATTGAAGCTTAAGGTGACAGGAGATTACCGTCATATAAAAACTAGAAAGAAGCTTTCTGAGGAAAAGCTTTCTGATGTGCTAATTCTTGTCACAGAGTTACACAATTCTTGTCATGGAGCAGTTTGGCAACACTGTTTTTGTGGAATCTGAGACAGAATATTTTGGATCGCATTGAAGCCTATGGTGACAAAGGAAATATCCTCAGATAAAATCTAGAAAGAAGCTTTCTGAGAAAATTCTTTCTGACGTGTGAATTCATCTCACAGAGTTACACCTTTCTTTTCATGGAGCAGTTTGCTAATGCTCTTTTCGTGGAATCTGCAATGGGATATTCTGCAGCACATTGAATCTTATCGTGACAAAGGAAATATCCTCAGACAAAAACTAGAAAGAAGCTTTCTGAGAAACTGCTTTGTGATTTGTGAATTTATCTAATACAGTTACACATTTCTTTTCATGTAGCAGTTTGGTAGAACTGTCTTTGGGGAATATGAGAGGGGATATCTTGGATCCCATTGAAGCCTGTGGTGACACAGGAAGTATCCTCAGATAGAAACTGGAAAGAAGGTTTCTGAGAATGTACTTTGTGATGTGTGAATTCATCTCACAGAGTTACAACTTTCTTCTCATTGAGCTGTTTGCTAATGCTGTCTTCGTGGAATCTGCAAAGGTATATTTCAGAGTGCATTGAGGCCCACAGTGAAAAACTAAATATCCTCAGATAAAAACTACAAAGAAGCTTTCTGAGAAACTGCTTTTGGATTTTTGAATTCATCTCACAGAGTTACATGATTCTTTTCATTAAACAGTTTGGTAGCACTGTTTTGGGGGAATCTGTGAAAGGATATTTGGGATCGCATTGAAGCCTACGGTGAGAAAGGAAATATACTCTGATAAAAACTAGAAAGAAGCTTTCTCAGAAACTTCCTTGTCATGTGTGAATTCATCACACAGAGTTACACATTTCTTTCCATGTATCAGTTTGCTAACACTGTTTTCGTCTAATCTGCAAAGATATATTTGGGAGTATGTTGAGGCCTATGGTGCAAAAGGAAATATCCTCAAATAAAAGCTAGAAAGATGCTTTATGAGAAACTGGTTTTTGATGTGTGAATTCATCTCACAGTGTTACACTGGTCTTTTCATGGAGCAGTTTGCTAACACTGTTTTTTTCTATCCTGCAGTGGGTTATTTCAGAGTGCACTGAAGCTTATGGTGACATAGGAAATATCCTCATGGAAAAAGTAAAAAGAAGCTTTCTGAGAAACCTCTTCGTGATGTGCTAATTCAACTCACTGAGTTACACGATTCTTTTCATGGATCAGTTTTGTAGCACTGTTTTTGGGGAATCTGAGAATGAATATAATGGATTGCATTCAAGCCTATGGTGACAAAGGACATATCCTCAGAGAAAATATAGGAAGAAGCTTTCTGAGAAAGTTATATGTGATGTGTTAATTCATCTCACAGAATTACACCTTTCTTTTCATGGAGACGCTTGCTAACACTGTTTTTCTGTAATCTGTAAAGGGGTATTTGGGAGTTCATTGAAACCTATGGTGACAAAGGACATATCCAAGACAAAAAGCAAATGGCAGCTTTCTGAGAAACTACATTGTGACGTGGCAATTCATCTCACAGAGATACATTGTTCCTTTCATTGAGTAGTTTGCTAACACTGTTTTCGTGGAATATGTAATGGGATATTTGGGTGTGCATTGAGGCCTATGCTGAAAAAGAAAATATCCTCAGATAAAAACTACAAAGAATATTTCTGAGAAAGTTCTTTGTGATGTGTGAATTCATCTCACAGATTTACACCATTTTTCTCATTAAGCTCTTTGATAACACTGTTTTTGTGGAATCTGCAATAGCATATATCGGAGCACATTGAATCCTATGTTAACAAAGGAAATATCCTCAGATAAAAACCAAAAAGAAACTCACAGTGTTACATGATTCTTTTCCTTGAGTAGTTTGGTAGCGATGTTTTTGGGGAATCTGAGAAGGAATAATTTGGATCTCATTCAAGCCTATGGTGAAAAAGGAAATATCCTCAGATAAATAGCAAAAAGAAGCTTTCTGAGAAACATCTTTGGATGTGTGAATTCATCTCACAGAGTTACATGATTATTTTCATGGATCACTTTGTCAGCGCTGTTTTTGGGGAATCTGAGAAGGGATATTTTGAATCACCTTGAAGCCTACAGTGACACGGAAATATTCTCAGATAAAAATTGGAAAGAAGCTTTCTGAGAAAGTTCTTTGTGATGTGTGAATTCATCTCACAGATTTACATCTTTCTTTTCATGAAGCAGTTTGCTAACACTCTTTTCGTGGAATATGCAAAGGGATATTTGGGAGCAGTTTGAGGCCTATAGTGAAAAAGGAAATATTCTCAGATAAAAATCAAAAAGAAGCCTTCTGAAAAACTGCTTTGTGATGTGTGAATACATCTCACAGAGTTACAATGTTGTTTTCATTGAGCAGTCTGCTAACACTGTTTCCTTGGAATCTGTAAAGAGATATTTCGCAGCGCATTGAAGCTTATGGTGACAAAGGAAATATCCTCAGAGAAACCCTAGAAAGAAGGTTTCTGAGAAACTTCTTTCTGATGTGAGAATTCATCTCAAGAGTTACACTTTCATTTCATGGAGCAGTCTGTTACCACTGTTTTTGAGGAATCTGAGAAGAGATATTTTGGATTGCATTGAAGCCAACACTGACAAAGGAAGTATCCTCAAATAAAAACTAGAAAGAAGCTCTCTGAGAAACTTCTTTGTGATGTGTGAATTCATCTCACAGAGTTACACCTTTCACTTCATGAAGTAGTTTGTTAACACTGTTTTCGTGGATTCTGCAGAGTGATATTTGGGAGCGCATTGAGGCTTACGGTGAAAAAGTAAATATTCTCAGATAAAGACTGGAAAGAAGCTTTCTGAGAAAGTTCTTTGTGATTTGTGAATTCATATCACTGAGTCACATCTTTCTTTTCATAGAGCAGTTTGCTAACACTGTTTTCGTGGAATCAGCCAGGGGATATTTGGCAGCACTTTGTGGCCTATAGTGAAAAAGAAAATATCCTCAGATAAAACTAGAAAGAAGCTTTCTGAGAAACTGCTTTTTGATGGGTTAATTCACCTCACAGACTAACACTGTGCTTTTCATACAGCAGTCTGCTAACACTGTTTTTGTGGAATCTGCACTAGGATATTTTGGAGTGCATTGAAGCCTATGTTGACAAAGGAAATATCTGCAGAGACAAACTAGAAAGAAGCTTTCTGGAAAACTGCTTGGTGATGGGTTTATTCGTCCCACAGAATTCCACCATACTTTTCATTGAGCAGTCTGCTAACACTGTTATTGTGGAATCTGCATTAGGATATTTGGGAGTGCATTGAAGTCTACTGAGACAAAGGAAATATCCTCAGATAACAACCAAAAAGAAACTTTCTGAGAAACTGCTTTGGATGTAGTAACATGGTTCTTCTCATACAGCAATTTGCTAACACTGTTTTCATGGAAAATGCAATAGAATGTTTTGGAGGGCATTGAAGCCTATGGTGACAAAGGAAATATCCTCAGTTAAAAACCAAAAGGAAGCCTTCTGAGAAACTGCTTTGTGATGTGTGAATACATCTCACAGAGTTACAGTGTTCTTTTCATTGAGCAGTCTGCTAACACTGTTTTCTTGGAATGCATAAAGGGATATTTTACAGCTCATTGAAGCTTATGATGACAAAGGAAACATCCTCAGAGAAAAAATAGAAAGAAGGTTTCTGAGAATCTGATATTTGATGTGTGAATTCATCTCACAGAGTTACACTTTCCTATCCTGGAGCAGTTTTTTAACACTATTTTCAGGGAATCTGAAATGGGATATTTTTGATCACATTGAAGCCTACACTGACAAAGGAAATATCCTCAGATAAAAACAAGTAAGAATCTTTCTTGAGAAACTATTTTGTGATGTGTGTATTAATCTCACATAATTACACCTTTTTCTTCATGAAGCCATTTTCTAACACTGTTTTCGTGGTATCTGCATAAGGGTATTTTGGAGCACATTGAGGCCTATGGTGAAAAAGCAAATATCCTCAGACAAAAACTAGAAAGAAAGTATCTGAGAAACTGCACTGTGATGTGTGAATGCATCTCACAGAGTTGCACTGTTCTTTTCATTCAGCAGTTTGCCAACACTGTTTTCTTGGAACCTGCAATGGGATATTTCTTAGCACAGTGAAGCTTATGGTGACAAAGGAAACATCCTCAGATAAAAACTAGAAAGGAGCTTTCCGAGAAACTGCTTTGTCATGGGTTAATTCATCTCACAGGGTTATACCCTTCTTCTCAATGAGCAGTCTGCTGGCACTGTTTTCATGGAATCTGCGTTAGGATATTTGGGAGTGCCTTGAAGCCTATGGTGACAAAGGAAATATCCTCAGATTAAAACTGAAAAGAAACTTTCTGAGAAACTGCTTTGGATGTGTTAATTTATCTCACAGAGTTACATGATTTCTTCCATGCATCACTTTCTTAGCACTGTTTTTGGGGAATCTGACCAGGGATATTTTGGATCACATTGAAGACTATGGTGACAAGGAAATATACTCAGATAAAAATTGGAAATAAACTTTGTGAGAAACTTCATTGTGGTACGTGAATTCATCTCACAGAGCTACACCTTTCTCTTCATGAAGCAGTTTGATAAAGCTATTTTTGTGGAATCTGCAAAGTGATACTTGGGAGCGCTTTGAGGCCTATGGTGAAAAAGGAAATATCCTCAGATAAAAACTAGAAGGAAGCTTTCTGAGAAACTGCATTGTGATGTGTGAATGCATCTCACAGAGTTACACTGTTCTGTTCATGGATCAGTTTGCTAACACTGTTTTCTAGGAAGCTGCAATGGGATATTTCTTAGCGCAATGAAGCTTATGATGACAAAGGAAATATCCTCAGATAAAAACTAGGAAGAAGCTTTCTGAGAAACTGCTTTGTGATGGGTTAATTCATCTCACAGAGTTGTACCATTCTTTTCACTGAGCAGTCTGCTAACACTGTTTTCATGGAATCTGCGTTAGGATATTTGGGAGTGTATTGAAGCCTATGGAGACAAAGGAAATATGCTCAGATAAAAATCAAAAAGAAGCTTTCTGAGAAACTGTTTTGGATGTGTGAATTCATCACACAGAGTTACAGGATTCTTTTCATGGATCACTTTGTTAGCACTGATTTTGGGGAATCTGAGAAGGGATATTTTGAATTGCATTGAAGACTATGGTGACAAGGAAATATCCTCTGATAAAAACTGGAAAGAATCTTTCTGAAAAAGTTCTTTGTGATGTGTTAATTCATCTCACAGAGTTACACCTTTCTTTTCATGGAGTAGTTTGCTAACACTGTTTTTGTGGAATCTGCGTACTGATATTTGGGAGTACTTTGAGGCCTATAGTGAAAAAAGAGATATCCTCAGATAAAAAATAGAAAGAAGCTTTCTGAGAAACTTCTTTGTGATGTGTGAATTCATCTCACAGAGTTACACCATTGTTTGCATACAGCAGTTTGCTAACACTGTTTTCATGGAAAAAGCAATAGGATGCTTGGGAGCACATTGAACCCTATGGTGACAAAGGAAATATCCTAAGATAAAAACCAAAAAGAAGCCTTCTGAGAAACTGCTTTGTGATATGTGAATATATCTCACAGAGTTACAGTGTTCTTTTTATTAAGCAGTCTGGTAACACTGTTTTCTTGGAATCCGTAAATGGATAGTTCACAGCACTTTGAAGCTTATGGTGACAAAGGAAATATTCTCAGAGGAAAACTAGAAAGAAGGCTTCTGAGAGTCTGGTTTCTGATGTGTGAATTCATCTCACAGAGTTACACCACTCTTTAATTGAGGAGTTTGCTAGCACTGTTTTTGTGGAATCTCAGGAGTGATATCTTGGATAGCATGAAATTCTATGGTGATAAATGAAATATCCTCAGATCAAAACTGTAGAGAAGCCTTTTCAGAAACTGTTTTGTGGTGTGTGAATTCGTCTCAGACAGTTACACCATTGCTTTCATTGAGAAGTTTGCTATCACTGTTTTCGCAAAATCTGCAGTGAGATATACGGGAATGCCTTGAGGCTCGTGTTTAAAAAGGAAATATCCTCAGATAAAAAGAAGAAAGAAGCTTTCTGAGAAATGTCATTGTCATCTGTGAATTCATTTCACAGAGTTACACTATTCTTTCAATGAGCAGTTTACTAGAACTGCATTTGTTCAATTTGAGAAGGGATAGATTGGATTGCTTTGAAGCCTATGGTAACAAAGGCTATATCCTCAGTAAAAACTAAAAACAGCTTCATGAGAAACTGCTTTATGACTAGTATATTCATCTCACAGAGATACACTTTTTGTTACATTGAGAAGTTTGCTAACACTGTTTTTGTGGAATCTGCCATTGTATATTCCGAGGGCATTGAGTCCTATGGTGAAAAATTAATATCCTTAGATAAAAACTGGAGAGAAGCCTTCTGAGAAACTGCTTTGTGATGTGTGAATTCATCTTACAGAGCTACATCACGATTTTTATTGAGAAGTTTCCCAACAATATTTTTACAGAATCTGCAATGAGATGGATGGGAGTTCATTGAGGCCTGAAATATCCTCAGAGAAAAATAAGAAAGAAGCTTTTTTAGAAACTGATTTGTGATGTGTGAATTCATATCACAGTGTTACACAACTCTTTCATGGATCCGTTTGCTAGCACTGTTTTTGTGGAATCTGAGAATGGATATTTAGGATCACTTTGAGGGCTATGGTGACAAGGGAAATATCCTCAGATAAAATCCAGAAAGAGTCTTTCTGAGAAACTGCTTTGTGATGTGTGAATTCATCTCACAGTGTTACACAACTCTTTCATGGGACTCTTTGTTAGCATTGTTTTTGTGGAATCTGAGAAGGGATATTTTAGATCGCTTTGAAACCTATGGTGAAAAAGGAAATAAACTCAGATAAAAACCAGAAAGAAAGTTTCTGAGAAACAGTTTTGTGATTTGTGAATTCATCTCACAGAATTACACCACAATTTCATGGAGTCGTTGGCTAGCACTGTTTTTGTGCAATCTGAGAAGGTATATTTTTGATCGCTTTGAAGCCTATGGTCACAAAGGAAATATCCTCAGATAAAAACCAGAAAGAAGCTTTCTGAGAAACTGTTTTGTGATGTGTGAATTTTGACTCACAGAGTTACACTATGCTTTCATGGAGACGTTTGCTAGCACTGTTGTTGTGGAATCTGAGAAGGGATATTTTGGATCGCTTTGAAGCCTGTGGTGACAAAGGAAATATCCTCACATAAAAACTAGAAATTACTCTTCTGAGAAACTGGTTTGTGATATGTGAATTCAACTCAAAGAGTTACACCACTCTATCATGGAGGAGTTTGCCAGCACTGTTTTGTGGAATCTCAGAAGTGATATCTTGAATAGCATAGAATCCTATGGTGAAAAATGAAATATCCTCAGATAATAACTGGAGAGAAATCTTCTCAGAAACCACTTTGTGGTGTGTGAATTCATCAGAGAGTGAGTTACACCATTGCTTTCATTGAGAGATTTGCTAACACTGTTTTTGCAGAATCTGCAATGAGATATATGTGAGCACATTGAGGCCCATGTGTAAAAAGGAAATATCCTGGATAAAAAGAAGAAAGAAGCTTTCTGAGAAACTGCTTTGTGATCTGTGAGTTCATCACACAGAGCTACACTACTCTTTCAAGGAGCAGATTGCTTGAACTGTATTTGTGGTATCTGAAAAGGGATATTTTGGATTGCATTGAAGCCTATGGTAACAAAGGAAATATCCTCAGTATAAACTGGAAAAAGCTTTTTGAGAAACTACTTTGTGATGAACGTATTCATCTCATGGAGATTCACTCTTCGTTACAATCAGCAGTTTACGATCACTGTTTTCATGGAATCTGACATGGAATAATCCTAGGGCATTGAGTCCTACAGTGAAAAATTAACTATCCTTAGATAAAAATTGGAGAGAAGGCTTCTGAGAAACTGCTTTGTGATGTGTGAATTCATCTCACAGAGCTACATCACTCTTTTCCTTGAGATGTTTCCTAACAATACTTTCATGGAAACTGCAATGAGATATATGGGAGTGCATTGAGGCCTGAAATATTCTCAGATAAAAACAAGAAAGAAGCTTTCTGAGAAAATGCTTTGTGATGTGTGAAATCATCTCACAGAGTTACACTACTGTTTCATGGATCCATTTGCTAGCACTGTTTTTGTGGAACCTGTGAAGGGATATTTTTGATCACTTTGAAGCCTATGGTGACAAAGGAAATATCCTCAGATAAAAAACAAAAAGAAGCTTTCTGAGAAACTGCTCTGTGATGTGTGAATTCATCTCACAGTGCTACACAACTCTTTCATGGAGTCGTTTGCTAGCACTGTTTTTGTGGAATCTGAGAAGGGATATTCTTGATCACTTTGAAGGCTATGGTGACAAAGGAAATATCCTCAGACAAAAACCAGAAAGGAACCTTCTGAGAAACTGCTTTGTGATGTGTAAATTCATCTCACAGAGTTACACATTCCTTTCATGGAGCAGTTTGTTACAACGGTTTTTGGAGAATCAGAGAAGGGATATTTTGGATTGCATTGAAGCCTTCGCTGACAAAGGAAATATCCTCAAATAACAACTAGAAAGAAGCTTTTGAGAAACTTCTGTGTGATGTGTGAATTCAACTCACAGAGTTACACGATTCCTTTCAATTGATCACTTTGTTAGCACTGTTTTTGTGGAATCTGAGAAGGAATGTTTTGGAGCGCATTGAGGCCTAGGATGAAAAGGGAAATATCCTCAGATAAAAACTAGAAAGAAGCTCTCTGAGCAACTGCTTTGTGATGTGTGAACTCATCTCACTGAATTACACTGTTCTTTTCATTTAGCAGTCTGCTTACACTGTTTTCTTGGAGTCTGCAATAAGATATTTTGGAGTGCATTGAAGCTTATGGTGACCAAGAAAATATCCTCAGACAAAAACCAGAAGGAAGCTTTTTGAGAAACTGCTTTGTGTTTTCTCAATTCATATCACAGAGTTACACAATTCTTTCATAGAGTAGTTTGGTAGCACTGTTTTTGGGGAATCTGCGATTGGATATTTTGGATTGCATTAAGCCTACGGTGGTAAAGGAATTATCCTCAGATAAAAATTATGAAGAAGCTTTCTGAGAAACTTCTTTGTGATGTGGGAATTCATCTCACAGTGTTACCCCTTTATTTTCATGGAGTAGTATGCTAACGCTGCTTTCATGGAATCTGCAAAGGGATATTTTGGAGCATATTGAGGCCTGTGATGAAAAAGGAAATATCCTCAGATAAAAACTAGACAGACACTTTCTGAGAAACGGCTTTGTGATGTGTGAATTCATCTCAGATTGTTACATTGTTCTCTTCATTTAGCAGTCTGCTAACACTGTTGTCTTGAAATCTGCATTGGGATATTACTGAGTGCATTGAAGCTTATGGTGACAAAGGAAATAACGTCATATAAAAACTAGAAAGAAGCTTTCTGAGAAATTGCTTTGTGACATGTGAATTTATCTCACAGAGCTACACGATTCTTTTCTCTGAGCAAGTAGATAACACAGTTTTCGTGGAATCTGCGATAGGATATTTGGTAGCGAATTGAAACCTCTGGTGTCAAATGAAATATCCTCAGATTAAAAAAATGGAAGCTTTCTGAGAAACTGCTTTGTGATGTATGAATTCATCTCACAGAATTGCACTGTTCTTTTCATTGAGCAGTATGCTAACACTGTTTTCTTGGATTCTACAATGTGATATTATGGATTGCATTGAAGTATACAGTGATGAAGGAATTATCCTTATATAAAAACTAGAAAGAAGGATTCTGACAAACCGCTTTCTGATGTGTTAATTCATCTCACAGCGTTGCATAATTCTTTGCATGAATCAGTCTGTTAGCACTGATTTTGGGGAATTTAGGAAAGGATATTTTTTATCGCTTTGAAGCCTATGGTGACAAAGGAAATATCCTCAGATAAAAAGGAGAAAGAAGCATTCTGAGAAAGTTCTTTTTGATGTGTGAATTCATCTCCCAGTGTTACACCTTTCTTTTCATGGAGCAGTTTGCTAACACTATTTTCATGGAATTTGCAAAGGGATATTTGGGAGTACATTGCTTCCTATAGTGAAAAAAGAATTATCCTCAGATAAAAACTAGAAAGAAGCTTTCTGAGAAATTTCTTTGTGATGTGTGAATTCATCTCACAGAATTACACTGTTCTTTTCATTGCACAGTTTGCTAGTAGTGTGTTCTTGGAATCTGCAATGGGATATTTCATAGCACATTGAAGCTTATGGTGACAAAGGAAATACATCACACAAAAACTGGAAAGAAGCTTTCTGAGAAACTGCTTTGTAATTTGGGAATTCATCTCACAGAGTTACACGATTCTTTTCAAAGAGCAGTTTGGTAGCACTGTTTTTGGGGAATCTGAGAAGGAATATTTTGGATCGCATTGAAACCTGTGGTGACAAAGGAAATATACTCTGATAAAAATTATAAAGAAGTTTTCTGAGATGCTACTTTGTGATGTGAGAATTCATCTCACAGTGTTGCACCTTTCTTTTCATGGAGCAGTTTGCTAACACTCTTCGTGGAATCTGCAAAGGGATATTTGCGAGCACATTGAGGCCTATGGTGAATAAGGAAATATTCTTAGAAAAACACTGGAAAGAACCTTCCTGAGAAACTGCTTTGCAATATGTGAATTCATCTCACAGAGTTACAATGTTCTTTTCATTTAGCAGTCTGTTAAAACTGTTTCCTGGGAATCTGCAATGGAATATTTCACAGGGAATCGAAGCTTAACGTGACTAAGGAAATATCTTCATATAAAAACTAGAAAGAAGCTTTCTGAGAAACCACTTTGTGATGTGTTAATTCATCTCACAAAGTTACACGATTCTTTCAATCAATCAGTTTAGTAGCAATGTTTTAGGGTAAATTGAAAGGCTATGTTTTGTATCACATTGAAGCCTATGTTGACAAAGGAAATACACTCAGATAAAAACCAGAAAGAGGCATTCTGAGAAAGTTTTTTGTGATGTGTTAATTCTTCTCAGAGAGTTACACTGTTCTTTTTATTGAGCAGTTGGCTAACACTGTTTTCATGGAATCTGCAATGATATATTTGGGAGCACATTGAAGCCAATTGTGACAAAGAAAGTATAATCAGATAGAAACCAAAAAGAAGGTTTCTGATAAACTGCTTTGTGACATGTGAACTCATCTCACAGACTTACACTGAATTTTTCATTGAGCAGTTATCTCACACCGTTTTCTTGGAATCTGCAATGGGATATTTCAGAGCACATTGAAGCTTATGGTGACAAAAGAAATATCCTCAGGAAGAAACTAGAAAGAAGCTTTTTGAGAAACTGCTTTGGAATGTGTGAATCCATCTCACAGACTTACATGGTACTTTTCATGCGGCAGTTTGGTCGCACTGTTTTTGGGGAATCTGAGAAGGGATATTTTGGATTGCCTTAAAGCCTATGGTGTCAAATGAAATATCCTCAGATTAAAACTAGAAAGAAACTTTTTGAGAAACTTCTTGGTGATGTGTGAATTCATCTCTCAGAGTTACACATTTCTTTTCATGGAGCAGTTTGCTAACACTGTTTTTGTGTAATCTGCAAAGGGATATTTACAAGTACATTGAGTCCCATGGTGAAAAAGGAATTATTCTCAGATAAAAAGTAGAAAGAAGCTTTGTGAGAAACTGCTTTGTGATGTGTGAATTCATCTCACGGGGTTACACTGTTCTTTTCAGTGAGCAGTTTCCTAACGCTGTTTCCTTGGAATCTGCAATGGCATATTTCAGAGTGCATTGAAGCTCAGGGTGACAAACAAAATATCATCATATAAAAATTAGAAAGAATCTTTCTGAGAAACTGCTTTGTGACGTGTTAATTTATCTCATAGAGTTACACAATTCTTTCTATGGAGCAGTTTGGTACCACTGTTTTTGGGGAATCTCGAAGGGATATTTTGGATTGCATTAAAGCCTATGGTGACAAAGGAAATATCCTCACATAAAAGTTGAAAGAAGCTTTCTGAGAAGCCTCTTTGTGACGTATATATTCATCTCACAGAGTAATACCTTTCTTTTCATGGAGCAGTTTGCTAACACTGTTTTCATGGAATCTGCATAGGGACATTTGTGAGTGCTTTGAGGTGTATAGTGAAAAAGGAAATATCCTCAGATAAAAACTAGAAACTTTCTGAGAAACTGCCTTTTGATGTGTGAATTCATCTCACAGAATTACACTGTTATTTTCATTGAGCAGTTTGATGACACTGTTTTCTTGGAATATGCAATAGGATATTTGGGGGCACATTGAAGTCTATTGTGACAAAGGAAATATCCTCAGATCAAAGCAAAAAGAAGCTTTCTGTGAAACTGCTTTGTGTTGTGTCAATTCACCTCACAGAGTCACACCATCACTTTCATTGAGGAGTTTGCTAACTGTTTTTTCCTCGAAT
This sequence comes from Mandrillus leucophaeus, assembly GCF_000951045.1. Lineage (NCBI taxonomy): Eukaryota > Metazoa > Chordata > Mammalia > Primates > Cercopithecidae > Mandrillus > Mandrillus leucophaeus. Next base: position 601,389 of record NW_012098144.1, read on the forward strand.
CTGCAATGGGATATTCTGGAGCTCATTGAGAATATGGTGAAAAAGGAGATATCCACAGATAAAAGCTGAAAAGAAGCTTTCAGAGAAACTACTTTTTTATGAGTCAAATCATCTCACAGAGTTACAGCATTCTTTTCATGGAGCAGTTTTGTAGCACTGTTTTTGGGGAGTCTGAGAAGGGAGATTTTGGATGGCATTGAAGACTAAGGTGACAAAGGAAATATTCTCAGATTAAAACTAGATAGAAGCTTTCGGAGAAGCTTCTTCATGATGTGTGAATTCATCTCACACAGTTACACCTTTTTTTTCATGGAGCAGTTTCCTAAAACTGTTTTCGTGTAATCTGCAAAGGGATATTCACGAGTGCATTGAGTCCCATGGTGAAAAAGGAATTATCCTCAGAGGAAAACTAGAAAGAAGCTTTGTGAGAAACTGCTTTGTGATGTGTGAATTCATCTCAGAGGGTTACACTGTTCTTTTCAGTGAGCAGTTTCCTAACACTGTTTCCTTGGAATCTGCAATGGGATATTTCAGAGTGCATTGAAGCTTAGGGTGACAAACGGAATATCATCCTCTAAAACCTAGAAAGACACTTTCTGAGAAACTGTTTTGTGATGTGTTAACTCATCTCCTGATTTACATGATTATTCTCTTGGATCAGTTTGGGAGCACTGTTGTTGGGGAATCTTAGAAGGGATATTTCGGATCACATTGAAGCCAATGGTGACAAAGGAAATATCCTCGTATAAAAACTAGAAAGAAGCTTTCTGAGACACCACTTTGTGATATGTTAATTCATCTCAAAATGTTACACGATTCTTTTCCATCAATATTTTGGTAGCACTGTTTTGGGGAATATGAGAAGGGATATTTTGTATCATTTTGAAGCTTATGGTGACAAAGGAAATAACCTCAGATAAAAACTAGAAAGAAGCTTTCTGAGAAAGTACTTTCTGATGTGTTAATTCATCCCACAGCATTACACCTTTATTTTCATGGAGCAGTTTGCAAACACAGTATCCCTGGAATTTGCAAAGGGATATTTTTGAGGGCATTGAGGCCTATGGTGAAAAAGGAAATATCCTCAGATAAAAACTAGAAAGAATCTTTCTGAGAAACCACTTTGTGATGTCTGAGTTCATCTCACAGAGTTACACCATCCTTTTTATGGAACAGTTTGGTAGCACTGTTTTTGGGGAATCTGAGAAGGGATATTTTGGATTGCATTGAAGTCCAAGGTCACTAAGGAAATATCCTCAGATAAAAACTAGAAAGAAGCTTTCTGAGAAAGTTCTTTGTGATGTGTGAATTCATCTTACATATTCACACCTTTCTTTTCATGCGGCAGTTTGCTAACACTGTTTTCATCTAATCTGCAAAGGGATGTTTGTTAGCTCATTGAGGCCTATAGTAGAAAAGGAAATATCCTCAGATAAAAACTAGGAAGAATCTTTCTGAGAAACTGTTTGATGATGTGTGAATTCCTTTTACAGTGTTACACTGTTCTTTACATTGAGCAGTTTGTTCACACTGTTTTCGTGGAATCTGAAAAGGGATTTTTGGCAGAGCATTGAAGCCTATGTTCACAAAGGAAATATCCTCAGATAAAAACCAAAAATAAGCTTTCTCAGAAACTGCTTTGTGATGTGCTAATTCATCTCACAGCGTTACATGATTCTTCTCATGGACCAAATGATTCTTCTCATGGATCAACTGGATAGCACAGTTTTTGGGGAATCTGAGAAAGGACATTTTGGATCGCATTGAAGCCTATGGTGACAAAGAAATTATCATCAGATAAAAAGTAGAAAGAAGCTTTTGAAGAAACTTCTTCATGATGTGTGAATTCAACTCACAGAGTTGTACCTTTCTTTTCATGGAGCAGAGCTAACACTGTTTTCTTGGAATCTGAAAATTGATATTTGGGAGCACACTGAGGCCTATAGTGAAAAAGGAAATATCCTCAGATATTAAATAGAAACTTTCTGAGAAACTGCTTTTTGATGTGTCAATTCTTCTCACAGAGTTACACCTTTCTTTTCATTTAGCATTTGTTATCACTGTTTTTGTGGAAACTGCAAAGGGATATTTGCAAACGCCTTCACACCTATAGTGAAAAAGGAAATATTCTCAGATAAAAACTAGAAAGAAGCTTTCTGAGAAAATTCTTTGTGTTGTTTGAATTAATCTCATAGAGCTACTCCTTTCTTTCAAGGAGGAGTTTGCTAACACTGTTTTCGTGGAATCTGCAGTAGGATATTTCGGAGGGCATTGAAGCATATGGTGACAAAGGAAATATCCTCAGACAATAACTAGAAAGATGTTTCAGATAAAAACTAGAAAGAATCATTCTGAGAAAGTTCCGTGTGAACTCATCTCACAGAGTTACACCATTCTTTTCATTGAGCAGTCTAATAACACTCGTTACATGGGATCTGCAACAGGATATTTGGGAGCACGTTGAAGACAAAGGTGACAATGAAAATATCCTCAGATAAAAACCCAAAAGATGCTTTCTGTTAGACCATTTGGCAAAGTGTGAATTGAACTCACAGAGTACACTGTTCTTATCATTGAGGAGTATACTAACACTGTTTTTCTGGAATCTGCAATGAGATATTTTGGAGTATATTGAAGCTTATGGTGACAAAGGAAATATCCTCAGATAGACACTAGAAAGAAGCTTCCTGAGAAACTGTTTTGTGATTTGTGAATTCATCTCATGGGGTTACACCTTTGTTTTCATGGAGCAGTTCAGTAGTAACGCTTTTGGGGAACCTGAAAAGGGATATTTTGGATGACATTGAAGAATATATTGACAAAGGAAATATCCTCATGTAAAAACTAGAAAGAAGGTTTCTGAGAAATTTCTTCATGATGTGTAAATTCCTGAATGTGCACCTGAATATCCCTTTGCAGATTAAATGAGAAAAGTGTTAGCAAACTTCTCAATGAAAAGAAAACCAGTTTCTCAGAAAGCTTATTTTTGGTTTTTATCTGAGGATAATTCCTTTGTCACCATAATCTTCAATGCGCTCCGATATATCCCACTGCAGATTCCAAGAATCAGCAGTGTTAGCAAACTGCTGAGTGAAAAGTACAATGTAACTCACAGAGTTACAGCTTTGTTTTCAAGGAGCAGTTTGCTAACACTGTTTTTGTGGAATCTGCAAAGGGATATTAGGGAGTACATGGAAGCCTATGGTGACAAAGGAAAAATCCTCAGAGAAAAACTAAAAAGAAGTTTTCTAAGAGACTGCTTTATGATGTGTGAATTGAACTCACAGAGGTACACTGTTCTTTTCATTGAGCAGTTTGATAGCACTGTTTTCTTGGAATCTGCAATGAGATATTTCAGAGCACATTGAAGCTTAGGGTGACAAAGGAAATATTCTCAGGCAAAAACTAGAAAGAAGCTTTCCAAAAAACGTCTTTGTGATTTGTGAATTCATCTCACAGAGTTACACGATTTTTTCATGGAACAGTTTGGTAGCACTGTTTTTTTTGGAATCTGAGAAGGGATATTTTGGATTGCATTAAAGCCAGGAGTGACACAGGAAATACCCTCAGATAAAAACTAGAAAGAAGCCTTCTGAGTAACTTCCTTGTGATGTGTGAATTAATCTCACAGAGTTACACTGCTCTTTTCATTGAGCAGTTTCCTAACACTCCTTTTGTAGAATCTGAAAAGGGATATTTTGGAGCAAATTGAGGCCTATGTTGAAAAAGGAATTATCTTCAGACAAAACCTAGAAAGAAGCTCTCTGAGAAACTGCTTTGTGATGTGTGAATTCATCTCACGGAGTTACACTGTACTTTTCACTCAGAAGTTTGCTAACATTGCTGATTCTTGGAATCTGCAATGGGATATATCAGAGCACATTGCAGATATGGTGACAAAGGAAATATCCTCCAATAAAACAAAAACTAATCTTTCTGAGAAACCGCTTTGTGGTGTGTGAATTCATATCACAGAGTTACACTGTTGTTTTCATTGAGAAGCTTGCTAACACTTTTCTTATTTAATCTGCAATCTGATATTCAGGTGCACATTCAGGCATTTAGTGACAAAGGAAAATCCTCAGATAAATCTAGAAAGAAGCTATCTGAGAAAGTTCTTTGTGATGTGTGAATTCATCTCTTAGAGTTACACCATTCTTTTCATGGAGCAGTTTGCTAACACAGTTTTCATGGAATCTGCAAAGGGATATTTGGGAAAGCATTGAGGACTACTGTGAAAAAGGAAATGTCCTCAGATAAAAATGAGAAAGAAGGTTTCTGAGAAACTGCTTTGTGATGTGTGAATTCGTCTCACTGAGTTATACTGTTCTTTTCATTGAGCAGTTTGCTAACACTGTTTTCTTGGAATCTGCAATGGGATATTTCAGAGCACATAGAAGCTTATTTTGACAAAGGAAATATCCTCAGGCAAAAACTAGAAAGAAGCTTTGTGTGAAACTGCTTTGTGGTGTGTTAATACGTCTCACAGAGTTTCATGATTCTTTTCATGGATCAGTTTGGTAACACTGTTTTTGAGGAATCTGAGAAGGGGTACGTTGGATCACGTTGAAGCCTATGGTGACAAAGGAAATACTGTCAGACAAAAACTGAAGAGAAGTTTCTGAGAAACTTCTTTGTGATGTGTGAATTCAACACATAGAGTTACACCTTTCTTTCATGGAGCAGTTTGCTAACGCTGTTTCTGTGGAATCTGCAAAAGGATATTTTGGAGCATATTGAGGCCTATGTTACACCATTCTTTTCTTTGAGAAGTTTGCGAACATCTTTTTCGTTTAATCTGCAATGGGATATTTGCTGGCACATTGAGGACAATAGTAAAAAAAGGAACTCTTCAGATAAAAACTAGAAAGAATCTCTCTCAGAAACTGCTTTCTGATGTGCGAATTCATCTTACAGATGTGCACTGTTCTTTTCTTTGAGTAGATTGATAACACTGTTTTCGTGGAATCTGCATAGGGATATTTGTGTAGACTTTCAGGCCTATGCTGAAAAAGGAAATACCCTCAGATAAAAATGAGAAAGAAGCTTTCTGAGGAGCTTCTTTGCAATGTATGATTTCATCTCACGGACTTATACCATTTTTTTTCATGGAGCAGTTTGCTAAAACTGTTTTCATGGAATCTGCAAAGTGATATTTGGGAGAAAATTGAGACCTACACTGAACAAGCAAATATCCTCAGAAAAGACTAGAAAGAAGCCTACCGAGAAACTTCTTTGTGATGTGTGAATTCATCTCAAAGAGTTACACCATTCTTTCCTTGAGCAGTCTCATAACACTGGTTTCATGGATTCTGGAAAAGGATATTTGGGAGCGCATTGAAGCCTATTTTGACAAAGGAAATATCCTCAGATAAAAACCAAAAGGAAGGTTTCTGAGTATCTGCTTTGTGATGTGTGAATTCATCTCACAGAGTTACACCGTTCTTTTCACTGGGAAGTTTGATAACACTTTTTTGGTTTAATCTGCAATGGGATATTCAGGCACGCATTGAGGAATATGGTGAAAAAGGAAATATCCTCAGATAAAAACTAGAAAGAAGGTTTCTGAGAAACACCTTTTAATGTATGAATTCATCTCACAGAACTACAACACTTTTTTCATGGAGCAGTTAGGTAGCATTGTTTTTGGGGTAAGTGGGAAGGGATATTTTGATTCACATTGAAGCTTAAGGTGATAAAGGACGTATCATCAGATAAAACCTAGAAAGAAACTTTCTGAGAAAATTCTTTGTGATGTGTGAATTCACCTCAGAAAGTTACACCTTTCTTTTCATGGAGCAGTTTGCTAACACTGTTTTCACGGAATCTGCAATGGGATATTCAGGAACGCATTGAGGTCTATAGTGATAAAGTAAATATCCCCATGTAAAACTAGAAGGAAGCTTTCTGAGAAACAGCTTTGTGATGTGTGAATTCATCCTATAGAGTTATACCATTCCTTTCAATGAGCAAATTGATAACTCTGTTGTCATGGAATCTGCAATAGGGTATTTAGGAACACATTGAGGTCTATAGTGATAAAGTAAATATCCCCATGTAAAACTAGAAGGAAGCTTTCTGAGAAACAGCTTTGTGATGTGTGAATTCATCTTATAGAGTTATACCATTCCTTTCAATGAGCAAATTGATAACTCTGTTGTCATGGAATCTGCAATAGGGTATTTAGGAGTGCATTGAAGCCTATATTGACAAAGGATATATCCTCAGATTAAAACCTAAAAGAAGCTTTGGTGAAACTGCTTTTTGATGTGTGAATTCATCTCACCGAGTAACACCGTTCTTGTCATTGAGAAGTTTGCTGATACTTTTTTTGATTAATCTGCAGTGGGATATTTGGGAGCACATTGAGGAATATGGTGAAAAAGGAAATATCCTCAGATAAAACTAGAAAGAAACTTTCTGAGTAACTGCTTTGTGATGGGTGAATTCATCTCACAGAGTTACACTGTTCTTTGCCTTGAGCAGTTTGCTTACATTGTTTTCTCGGAATCTGCGATCTGACATTTCTGAGCGCATTGAAGTGTATGGTGACAAAGTAAATGTCTTCATATAAAAACTAGAAAGAAGCTTTCTGAGAAGATGCATTTTGATGGGTTAATTCATCTCACAAATTTACACGATTCTTTTCATGGAGCAGTTTGGTAGCACTGTTTTTGGTGCATCAGAGAAGGGATATTTTGGATTGCATTGAAACCTATGGTGACAAAGGAAATATCCAAAGATAAAAACTAGAAAGACGCTTTCTGAGAAAGTCCTTTGTGATGTGTGAATTCATCTCACAGAGTTACACCTTTCTTTGCATGGAGCAGTTTGCAAACACGGTTTTCGTGTAATCAGCAAAGGAATATTTCTAAGCACTCTGAGGAAATATACTCAGATAAAAACTAGAAAGAAGCTTTCTGAGAAACTGCTTTGTGATGTGTGAATTCATCTCACAGAGGTACACTGTTCTTTTCATTTCCCAGTTTGCTAACACTCTTTTCTTGGATTCTGCAATGGGATATTTCCAAGTGTATTGGAGCTTATGGTGACAAAGGAAAATTCTCATATAAAAACTAGAAAGAAGCATACTGAGAAACCTCATTTTGATGTGTTAATTCAGCTCACAGTGTTACACAATTTCTTTCATGGATTGGTCTGGTAGCACTGTTTTTGGGGAATCTGAGAAGGAATATTTTTGATCGCATTGAAACCTAGGGTGACAAAGGAAACATACTCAGATGAAAACTAGAAAGAAGTTTTGTGAGAAAGTTTTTTGTGATGTGTGAATTCATCTCACAGAGTTATACCTTTCTTTTCATGGAGGATTTTGCTAATACTGTTTTTGTGGAATCTGCAAAGGGACATTTGGGAGTGCATTGAGGCCTAGGAAATATCCTCAGATAAAAACTAGAAAGAAGCTTTCTGAGAAAGAAGGTTGTTGTGAATGCATCTCATGTAGTTACACTGTTGATTTCATTGACCCATTTGATAACACTATTTTCGTGGACTCTGCGATAAGATACTTGGGAGTGAATTGAAGCCTATGGTGACAAATTAAATATCCTCAGACTAAAACCAAAAGGAAGCTTTCTGAGAAACTGCTTTGTGATGTAAGAAATCATCTCACAGACTTACACGTTTCTTTTCATTGAACAGTTTGCTAACACTATTTTCATGGAATCTGCAAAGGGCTGTTAATGGGTGCATTGAGGCAAATGATGAAAAAGAAAATATCCTCAGAAAAAATCTATAAAGAAGCTTTCTGAGATGTCTCTTTGTGATTTGTGAATTCATCTCACAGAGTTACATGATTCTTTTCATGGAGCAGTTTGGTAGCACTGTTCTTGGGGAAACTGAGAAGGAATATTTTGGATTGCATTGAAGCCTGGGGTGACAAAGGAACTATCCTCAGATAAAATCTAGAAAGAAACTTTCTGTGAAACTTCTTTGTGATGTGTGAATCCATCTCACAGAGTTACAGTTTTGTTCATTCAGAAGTTTGGTAACACTTTTTTCTTGGAATCTGGGATGTGATATTCTAGAGCACATTGAGGAATATGGTGAATAAGGAAATATCCTCAGATAAAAACTAGAAAGAAGCTTTCTCAGAAACAACTTTGTGATGTATGAATTCATCTCACAGAGTTGCACCTTTCTTTTCATGGAGCAGTTTAGTAGCACTGTTTTGGGGGAATCTCAGGATATTGTGGACTACATTGAAGCCTAAGGTGACAAAGGAAATACCCTCAGATAAAAGCCAAAAAGAGACTTTCTGTGAAACTGCTTTGTGATGTGTGAATTTGACTCACCGAGTAACACTGTTCTTTTAATTGAGAAGATTGCTAACACTTTTTTCTTTCACTCTGCAATGGGATATTCGGGAATGCATTGAGGAATAGGGTGGAAAAGGAAACACCCTCAGATAAAAACGAGAAAGAAGCTTTCAGAGAAACTCCTTTGTGATGCGCGCATTCCTCTCATAGAGGTAAAAGTTTCTGTTGAGGGAACACTTTTGCATTCCTGTTTCTGTGGTGTCTGAGAAGGGATATCTGAGAGCACATTGAAGCCTATGGTGGCAAAGGAAATATCCTCAGGCAAAAACCAAAAAGAGTCTTTCTGAGAAACTGCTTTCTGATGTCTGAATTCATCTCACAGATATACACCTTGCTTTTCATGGAGCAGTATGCTAACACTGTTTTCATGGAATCTACAAAGGGATATGCAGAAGCGCATTGAGGCAAATGGTGAAAAAGGAAATATTAACATACAAAAACTAGAGAGAAGCTTTATGACACACTGCTTTGTGATTTGTGAATACATCTCACAGAGTTACACGATTCTTTTCATGGAGCAGTTTGGTAGCACTGCTTTTGGGGAATCTAAGAAGGGATAATTTAATTCGCATTGAAACCAACAGTGACAAAGGAAGTATCCTCAGATAAAATATAGAAAGAATCTTCCTGAGAAACTACTTTGTGATGTGGGAATTCATCTCAGAGAGTTACACCATTCTTTTCATTGAGATGATGGATAACACTTTTTTTGTGGAATCTACGATGGGATATTCCAGAGCGCATTGTGGCCTATGTTGAAAAAGGAAATATCCTCAGATAAAAACTAGAAAGAAGCTTTCTGAGAAACAGCTGTGTGATGTGTGAATTCATCTCACAGAGTTACACCATTCTTTTCTTGGAGCAGTTTGGTAGGACTGTTTTTGGGGAATCTGAGAAGGGATATTTTGGATCGCGTTGAAGCCAATGGTGACAAAGGTAATATCCCCAGAAAAAAAACAAAAAGAATCGTTCTGGGAAACTTCTTTGTGATGTGTGAATTCATCTCACACATTTACACCTTTCTTTTCATTGAGCAGTTTGCTAACACTGTTTTCTTGGAATCTGCAAAGGGATATTCACGAGTGCATTGAGGCCTTTGGAGAAAAAGGAAATAATCTCAGACAAAAACTAGAAAGAAGATTTCTGAGAAACTGCTTTGTGATTTCTGAATTCATCTCACAGAGTTACATTATTCTTTTCATGGAGCAGTTTGGTAGCACTGTTTTTGTGCAATTTGAGAAGGGATATTTTGGATCACATTGAAGCCTATTCTGACAAAGGAAATATCCTCAAATAAAAACTAGGAAGAACCTGTCTGAGAATCTGCTTTGTGATGTTCGAATTCACCTCATAGATGTACACGTTTCCTTTCATGGAGTCGTTTGCTAACACTGTTTTTGTGGAATATGCAAGGGGATATTTTGGAGTGCTTTGAGACCTATGGTGAAAGAGAAATATCCTCAGATTAAAATTAGAAAGAAGTTTTCTGAGAACCTGCTTTGTGATGTGTGAATTCATCTCACAGAGATACACTGTTCTTTTCATTGAGCAGTTTGCTAACACTGTTTTCTTGGAATCTGCAATGGGATATTTTGGAACACATTCAAGTTTAGGGTGACAAAGAAAATATCCTCAGCCAAAAACTAGAATGAAGCATTCTGAAAAACTGCTTTGTGATTTGTGAATTCATCTCCCAGAGTTACATGATTCTTTACATGGAGCAGTTTGGTAGCACTGTTTTTATGGAATCTGCAAAGGGATATTTGGGAGCTTCTAGAGGCCTACAGTAAAAAAGGAAATAACTTCAGATAAAAACTGGAGAGAAGCTTTTCGAGAAATGGTTTTTGATGTGTGTATTCATCTCATAGAGTTTAACTTTTTTGTTAATTCAGCATTTCAGCATCACTGTTGTTGTGGTATCTGAGAGGAGGCATTTGGGAGCACATTGAAGCCTATGGTGAAAAAGGAAATATCATCAGATTTAAACTAGAAAAAAGCTTTCTGAGAAACTGCATTGTGATGGGTGAATTCATCTCACACAGTTACACCTTTCTTTTCATGGAGCTGTTTGCTAACACTGTTTTCATGTAATCTGCAAAGGGATATTTGGGAGCGCAATGAGGCCTATGGTGAAAAAGGAAGTATCCTCAGATAAAAACTGGAAAGAAACTTTCTGTGAAACTGCATTGCGATGTGTGAATTCATCTCACAGAGTTAGACCGTTCTACTCATTGAGCAGTTTGATAACTCTGTTTCCATGGATTCTGCAATAGGATATTCGGGAGTGTTTGAAGCTTATTGTGACAAAGAAAATATAATCATAATAATCAAAAAGAAGTTTTCTGAGAAACTACTTTGTGATGTGTTAATTCATCTCACGGAGTTTCACGATTCTTTTCAAGGATTGGTTTTGTAGCACTGTTTTTGGGAATCTTAGAAGGGATATTTTGGATCGCATTGAAGCTTATGGTGACTAAGGAAATATCCTCAGAAAAAAACTAGAAAGAAGCTTTCTGAGGGAGTTCTTTGTAATGTGTGAATTCATCTAACAGAGATACAACTTTCTTTTTGTGGAGTACTTTGGTAACACTGTTTTTGTTGAAACCACAATGGGATATTTGGGAGCACATTGAGGCCTATAGTGAAAAAAGAAATATCCTCAGATAAACATTAGAAAGAAGCATTCTGAGAAACTACTTTGTGATGTGTGAATTCATCTCAAACAGTTACATCATTCTTTTCATTGAGCAGTTTGATAACACAGCTTTCGTGAAATCTGCAACAGGATATTTGGGAGAGCATTGAAGCCTATGGTGACAAAGGAAATATCCTCAGATAAAAAACAAGAAGAAGCATTCTGAGAAACTGCTTTGTGATATGCGAAATCATCTCCCAGAGTTACACTGCCCTTTTCATTGAGCAGTTTGCTAACACTGTTTTCTTGGAATTAGCAATGGGATATATCGGAGTGCATTGAAGCTTATGGTGACAAAGAAAATATCCTCATATAGAAACTAGAAAGGAGCTTTCTGAGAAACTGCCTTGTGATTTGTTAATTCATCTCACACTGTTACATGACACTTTTCATGGATTAGTTTGGTAGCATGGTTTTTTGGGACTCTGAGAAGGGATATTTTGGATTGCATTGAAGCCTGCAGTGACTAAGGAATACCCTCGGATAAAAACTAGAAAGAAACTTTCTGAGAAACTTCTTTGTGACGTGTGAATGCATCTCTCAGAGTTACACCTTTCTTTTTATGGGTCAGTTTGCTAACACTTTTCTCGTGGAATCTGCAATAGGACTTTTGAGAGTGCATTGAAGCTTGTGGTGACAAAGGAAATATCCTCAGATAAAAACCAAAATAATCTTTCTGAGAAACCATGTTGTGTTGTGTTAATTCATCTCAAAGAGTCACACTGTTCTTTTCACTGAGCAGTTTGCTAACAGAGTTTTCTTGGAATCGGCAATGGGATATTTTGGAGTGCATTGAAGTTTATGGTGACAAACGGAATATCATCATAAACAAACTAGAAAGAAGCTTTCTGAGAAACTACTTTGTGATGTGTTAATTCATCTTCCAGACATACATGATCCTTTTCATGGATAACTTTGGTAGCACTGTTTTTGGGGAGTCTGAGAAGGTATATTTTGGATCACATTGAAGCCTATGGTGACAAAAGAAACATCATCAGATAATAAGTAGAAAGAAGATTCTGATAAAGTTCTTTGTGATGTCTGAATTCATCTCACAGAGTTACACCTTTCCTTTCATGGGGAAGTTTGCTAACACTGTTTTCGTGGAATCTGCAAAGTGATATTTGGGATGAATTGAGGCCTATAGTGAAAAAGGAAATATCCTCAGATAAAAATTAGAAAGAAGTTTTCCAAGAAACTGCTTTTTGATGTGTGAATTCATCTCACAATGTTACACCATTCTTTTCATTGAGCAGTTTGCTAACACTGTTTTCGTGGAGGCTGCAACAGAATATTTGGGAGTGCTTTGAAGCTTATGGTGACAAAGGAAACATCCTCAGATAAAAACCAAAAAGAAGATTTCTGAGAAACAGCTTTGTGATGTGGAAATTCATCGCACAGAGTTACACTGTTCTTTTCATTGAGTAATTTGCTAACACTGTTTTCTTGGAATCTGCAATGGGATATTTTGGAATGCATTGAAGCTTATTGTGAATAAGGAAATATGCTCTGACAAAAATTAGAAAAATACCTTCTGAGAAGCTGCTTTATGATGTGCTAATTCATCTCACAGAGTTACATGATTCTTTTCATGGATCAGTTTGATAGCACTGTTTTTGGGGAATCTGAGAACGGTTGTTTTAGATCGCATTGAAGCCTATGGTGAAAAAGGAAATATCCTCAGATAAAAACTAGAAAGAAGCTTTCTGAGAAAGTTCCTAGAGGTGTGTGAATTAATCTCACAGATTTACATCTTTATTTTCATGGAGCAGTTTGCTAACACTGTTTTTGTGGAATTTGCAAAGGGTTATTTTTTAGTGCCATGAGGCCTATGGTGATAAACGAAATATCCTCTGATAAAACTAGAAGGAAGCTTTCAGAGAAACTGCTTTGTGATGTGTGAATTCATCTCATAGAGTTACACTGTTCATTTCATGGTGCAGTTTGCTAACACTGTTTTCTTGGAACCTGCAATGGGATATTTCAGAGTGCATTGAAGCTTATGGTGACAAAGGAAATATCCTCATATAAAAGCTAGAAAGAAGCTTTCTGAGAAATGGCTTTATGATGTGTTAATTCATCTCACAGAGTGACATGATTCTTTTCATGGATAAGTTAGGTAGCACGGTTTTTGGGGAATCTGAGAAGGGATATTTTGGATTGCATTGAAGCCAATGGTGACAAAGGAAATATCCTCAGAAAAAAACTAGAAGGAAGTTTTCTGAGAAAGTTATTTGTGATGTGTGAATTCATCTCACAGAGTTACACCTGTATTTTCATGGAGTAGTTGCTAACACAGTTTTAGTGGAATCTGCAAAAGGATATTTATGAGCACTTTGAGGCCTATGGTAAAAAAGGAAATATCCTCATACAAAAAGGAGAAAGAATATTTCTGAGAAACTCTTTCATGATGTGTGAATTCAATTCACAGAATTACACTGTTCTTTTCATTAAGCAGTTTGCTAACACTGTTTTCTTGGAATCTGCAATGGCATATTTCGGAGAGCATTGAAGCCTATTGTCAAAAATTAAATATCCTCAGATAAAAACTAGAAAGAAACTTTCTGAGAAACTCCTTTGTGATCTGTGAATTAATCTCACAGAGTTACATGATGATTTCAATGGATGCTTTCAGTTTGATAGCACCGTTTTAGGAGAATCTGAAAAGGGATATTTTGGATCGCTTTGAAGCCTATGGTGTCAAAGGAAATATCCTCAATTAAAACGAGAAAGAAGCTTTCAGAGAAACTTCTTTGTGATGTGTGAATTCATCTCACAGAGTTACACCTTTCTTTTCATGGACCAGCTTGCCAACACTGTTTTTTTGGAATCTGCAAAGGGATATTTGGGAGCGCACTGAGGTCTATGGTGAAAAAGTAAATATCCTCAGATAAAAACTACAAAGACGCTTTCTGAGAAACTGTTTTGTAATGAGTGTATTCCTTTCACAGTGTTACACTGTTGTTTTCATTGAGCAGTTTGCTAACACTGTTTTCTAAGAATCTGCAATGGGATACTTCGGAGCTCTTGAAGCTTACATTGACAAAGGAAATACTTTCATATAAAAACTAGTAAGAAGCTTTCTGAAAAACCACTTTGTGATTTGTTAATTCATCTCACAGAGTTACATGATTCTCTTCATGCATCAAATTTTTAGCACTGTTTTTCGGGTATATGAATAGGGATATTTTGGATAGCATTGAAGCCTAGGGTGACAAAGAAATTATCCTCAGATAACAACTAGAAAGAAACTTTCTGAGAAAGGCTTTTGGGATGTGTGAATTCACCTCACAGAGTTACACCTTTGTTTTCATGGAGCAGTGTGTAAAAACTGTTTTCACGGAATCTTCAAAGTGATATCCGGGAGCACATTGAGGCCTATGGTGAAAAAGGAAATGTCCTCAGATAAAAACTACAAAGAAGCTTTCTGAGAAACTGTTTTGTTATGGGTGAATTCTTCTCAAAAAGTTACACTGTTCTTTTCTTTCAGACGTATGATAACACTGTTTTCCTGGAGTCTGCAATAGGATATTTGGGAGTGCATTGAAGCCTATGGTGACAAAGGAAATATCCCCATAGAGAAACCATAAAGAAGCGTTCTGAGAAACTTCTCTGTGATGTGTGAATTCAACTCACAGAGTTACACTGTTCTTTTCATTGAGCAATATGCTAACACTGTTTTCCTGCAAACTACAATGGAATATTTCAGAGTGCATTGAAGCTTATCATGAAAAAGTAAATATTCTCAGACAAAAATTAGAAAGAAACGTTCTGAGAAACTGTTTTATGATTTGTGAATTCATAGCACATTATTACACAATTCTTCTCATGGATCAGTTAGATAGAACTGTTTTTGAGGAATCTGAGAAGGGATATTTTGGATCACATTGAAGCCTATGGTAACAAAGGAAATATCCTCAGATAAGAACTATAAAGAATATTTCTGAGAAAGTTCTTTGTGACGTGTGAATTCATCTCACAGAGTTACACCTTTCTTTTCATGGAGAAGTTTGCTGACACTGCTTTCAGAGAATCTGCAAATGGATATTTGGGAGTGCACTGAGGCCTATAGTGGAAAAGGAAATATCCTCATAGAAAAACTATGAAGATGCTTTCTGAGAATCAGTTTGGTGAAGTTTGAACTCAACGCACAGAGTTTCACGGTTATTTTCATTGAGCAGTTTACTAACACTCTTTTCTTGGAATCTACAATGGCATATTTCAGAGCATATTGAAGCTTAGTGTGAAAAAGGAAATATCGTCAGTCAAAAACTAGAAAGAAACTTTCAGGGCCTTGTGATTTGTGAATTCATGTCAGAGAATTACATTGTTCTTCTCATTGAGTAGTTTGCTAAAACTCTTTTCTTGGAATCTGCAATGGGATATTTTGGAGCGCATTGAAGCTTATAGTGACAAAGGAAATATCCTCATATAAAAACTAGAAATAAGCTTTCTGGAAAATCGCTTTTGGATGTGTTAATTCATCTGACAGTGTTACACGATTGTTTTCATGGATCAGTTTGGTAGCACTGTTATTGGGAAATCTAAAAGGGATATTTTAGATTGCATTGAGGCCCATGGTGACTAAGGACATAACCTCAGAAAAAAACCAGAAAGAGGATATATGAGAAAGTTCTTTGTGATGTGTGAATTCATCTCACAGAGTTACACCTTTCTTTTCATGGGGGAGTTTGCTAACACAGATTTCATGGAATTGACAAGGGGATATTTGGGAATGCATTGAGGCCTATAGTGAAAAAGGAAATATCCTCATAGGAAAACCAAAAGGAAGCTTTCTGAGAAACTGCTTTGTGATAGGTAAATTCATCTCACAGTTATACTGTTCTTTTCATTGAACAGTTTGACAACACTGTTTTCATGGTGTCTGCAATAGGATATTTGGGAGCACATTGAAGCCTAAGGTGACAAAGGAATTATCTTCAGAGAAAATCCAAAAAGAAGCTTTCTGAGAAACTGCTTTGTGATGTGTGAATTCGATTCACAGAGTTACCCTCTTCCTTTCATTGAGCAGTTTCTTAACACTGTGTTCTTGGAATCTGCAATGAGATATTTCATAGCGCATTGAAACTTGTTGTGAAAAACGAAATATAATCAGACAAAAACTAGAAAGACATTTTCTGAGAAACTGCTTTCTAATTTGTGAAGTCGTCTCACTGAGTTACATGATTCTTTTCATGGGGAAATTTGATAGCACTATTTCCGGGAAATCTGAGAAGGGATATTTTGAATCGCATTTAAGACTATGGTGACAAAGGAAATATCCTCAGATGAAAACCAAAAAGAAACTTTCTGTGAAACTGCTTTGTGATGTGTGAATTTATCTTACAGAGTTACACCGTTATTTTCACTGAGAAGTTTGCTAACACTTTTTTCGTGGAATCAGCAATGGGATATTACGGAGTGCTGTGAGGAATATGGTATAAAAGGAAATATCCTGAGATAAAAATTAGAAAGAAACCTTCTGAGAAACAGCCTTGTGATTTGTGAATTCAACTCATATAGTTACACCATTCTCTTCATGGACCAGTTTGATAGCACTGTTTTTGGGTATCTGAGAAGGGATATCTTGAATTGCATTGAAGCCTATAGTGACAAAGGAAATATCCTCAGACAAAAACCAACTAGAAGCTATCTGAGAAACTGTTTTGTGATATGTGAATTCATCTCACAGATTTACACCTTTCTTTTCATGGAGCAGGATGATAACAGTATTTTCTTGGAATCTACAATGGGATATTTCAGAGTGCATTGAAGCTTATGGTGACAAAGCAATTATCCTCAGATAAAAATTAGAAAGAAGCTTTCTGAAAAAGTTATTTGTGACGTGTGAATCATCTCACAGAATTATACCTTTCTTTTCATGCAGCAGTTTGCTAACACTGTTTTCATGGAATCTGCAAAGGGATATTTAGGAGCACATTGAGGCCTATTGTGAAAAAGGAAATATGCTCAGATAAAAACTGTAAAGAAGCTTTCTGAGAAACCGCTATCAGATTTGTGAATTCATGTCACAGAGTTACACTTTCGTTTCATGGAACAGTCTGTTACCACTGTTTTTGGGGAATCTCAAAAGGGATATTTTGGATCCCAATGAAGCCTACATTGACAAAGGAAATATACTCAAATAAAAACTGGAAAGAAGCTTTCTGAGAGACTTCTTTTGTGAGGTGTAAATTCATCTCACAGAGTTACAGCTTTCTCCTCAAGAAGCAGTTTGCTAATACTGTTTTAGTGGAATGTGCAAAGTGATATTTGGGAGCACATTGAGGCCTATGGTGAAAAAGGAAATATCCTCAGATAAAAAATTGAAAGAATCGTTTGGAGAAACTGCTTTCTGATGTGTGACTTCATCTCACAGACTTACACTTTTGTTTCATGGAACAGTCTGTTGCCACTGTTTTTCTGGAATCTGAGAAGGGATATTTTGGATCGCATCAAAGCATACGCAGACGAAGGAAATATCCTCAGATAAAAAATAGAAAGAAGCTTTCTGAGAAACTGCTTTGTGATGTGTGACTTTATCTCACAGAGTTACACTTTCGTGTCATGGAGCACTCTATTACCACTGTCTTTGGGGAATCTGAGGAGGGATACTTTGGCTCACAATGAGGTTTATGCTGTTAAAGGAAATGTCCTCAATTAAAAACGTAAAAGAAGCTTTCTGAGAAACTTCTTTGTGATATATGAATTCACCTCACAGAGTTAAAACTTAGTTTTCATGAATCAGTTTGCTAATACTGTTTTTGAGGGATCTGCAAAGTAACATTTTGGAGCACATTGAGGCCTATGGTGAAAAAGGAAGAATCCTCAGATAATAACCAGAAAGAAGCTTTCTGATAAATTGCTTTCTGATGTGTGAATTCAACTCACAGAGTTACACTCTCCTTTCATGGAGTAGTCTATTACCACTGTCTTTGGGGAATATGAGAAGTGATACCTTGGATTGCATTGAGGCCTAGGGTGAAAAAGGAAGTATCCTCAGATAAAAATGAGCAAGAAGCTTTCTGAGAAACTTCTTTGTGATGTGTGAATTCATCACACAGAGATTCACCGATCCTTTCCTGTAACAGTTTGCTAACACTGTTTTCGTGGAGTCAACAAAGCGATATTTGGGAGTGCTTTGAGGCCTATGGTGAAAAAGGAAATATCCACAGATAAAAACGAGATGATAACGAGATAGAAGCTTTCTGAGAAACTTCTTTGTGCTGTGTGAATTCGTCTCACAGAGTTCCACATTTCATTTCATGAAACCGTTTGCTAACACTGTTCACTTGGAAACTGCAAGGTGATATGTGAGAGTGCATTGAGGGCTATGGTGAAAAAGGAAATACAATCAGATAAAAACTGGCAAGAAGCGTTCTGTGAAACTGCATTGGGATGGGAGAATGCAATTCACAGAGTTATACTTTTCTTTTCATTGAACAGTTTGCTAACACTGTATTCTTGAAATCTGCAATGGGATATTTCTTAGTGCAATGAAGCTTATGATGACAAAGGAAATATCCTCAGATAAAAACTAGAAAGAAGCTTCCTGAGAGACTGCTTTGTGATGTGTGAATTCATCCCTCAGAGTTACACTTTCGTTTCATGGAGCAGTCTATTACCACTATCTTTAGGGAATCTGAGAAGGGATACATTGGACCGCATTCCAACCTATGTTGATAAAGGAAATATCCTCAATCAAAAACATGAAAGAAGCTTTCTGAGAAACTTTTTTGTGGTATGTGAATTCATCTCACAGAGTTACAACTTAGTCTTCATGAATCAGTTTGCTAACACTGTTTTCGCTGAATCTGCAAGGTGATATTTGGGAGCATTTCGAGGTCTATGGTGAATAAGGATGTATCCTCAGATAATAACTTGAAGGAAGCTTTTTGAGAAGTTGCTTTCTGATGTGTGAAGTCATTCCACGGAGATTCATCTTTCCCTTCTTTCTGTAGTTTCCTAACACGGTTTTCATGGAATCTGCAGAGTAATATTTGGGAATGCTTTGAGGCCTATGGTGAAAAAAGGAAACGTCCACAGATAAAAACCAGAAAAAAGCGATTTTTTTTCCGTGAAACTGTATTGTGATGTGTCAACGCAACTCACAGAGTTACACTTTTCTCTTCATTGATCAGTTTGCTAACACAGTTTTCTTGAAATCTTCAATGGGATATTTCTTAGCACAATGAAGCTTACGGGGGCAAGGGAAATATCCTCAGATAAAAACTAGAAAGAAGCTTTCTGAGAAACTGCTTGTGATGTGTGAATTCATCTCTCAGAGTTAGGCTTTCATTTCATGGAGCAGTCTATTACCACAGTCTTTGGGGAATCTGAGAAGGGATACTTTTGATCGCATTGAGGCTGACGCTGACAGAGGAAATATCCTCAATTAAAATCGTGAAAGAAGCTTTCTGAGAAACTTCTCTGTGATATGTGAATTCATCTCACAGAGTTGCAACTTAGTCTTCATGATGCAGTTTGCTAACACTCTTTTCGTGGAACCTGCAAGGTGATATTTGGGAGCGCATAGAGGCCTAGGGTGAAAAAGGAAATATCCTCAGATAAAAACGGGAAGGAAGCTTTCTGAGAAACTTCTTTTTGAGGTGTGAATTCGTCTCACAGAGTTCCACATTTCTTTTCATGAAGCTGTCTGCTAAAACTGTTCTCATGGAATCTGCAAAGAGATATTTGGGAGCGCATTGAGGGCTAGGGTGAAAAAGGAAATATCCTCAGATTAAAGCTGGCAAGAAGCGTTCTGAGAGACTGCATTGGGACGGGTAAATGCAATTCACAGAGATTTACTTCTCTTTTCATTGAGCAGTTTGCTAACACTGTATTCTTGAAACCTGCAATGGTATATTTCTTAGCGCAATGAAGCTTACGGTGACAAAGGAAACACCCTCAGATAAAAACTAGAAAGAAGCTTTCTGAGAGACTGCTTTGTGATGTGTGAATTCATCTCACAGAGTTACACTCTCATTTCATGGAGCAGTCTATTACCACTGTCTTTAGGGAATCTGAGAAGGGATACATTGGACCGCATTCCAGACTATGCTGATAAAGGAAATATTCTCAATTAAAAACGTGAAAGAAGCTTTCTGAGAAACTTCTCGGTGATATGTGAATTCATCCCGCAGAATTACAACTTAGTCTTCATGAATCAGTTTGCTAACACTGTTTTCATGGAATCTGCAAAGTGATATTTGGGAGCGCATTGAGGTCTATGGTGG
Organism: Mandrillus leucophaeus; assembly: GCF_000951045.1. Classification (NCBI taxonomy): domain Eukaryota; kingdom Metazoa; phylum Chordata; class Mammalia; order Primates; family Cercopithecidae; genus Mandrillus; species Mandrillus leucophaeus. The sequence goes on from NW_012098144.1 coordinate 621,656, forward strand.
ATAAGGATGTATCCTCAGATAATAACTTGAAAGAAACTTTCTGAGAAATTGCTTTCTGATGTGTGAAGTCAACACACAGAAATTCAGCTTTCCCTTCTTCTAGCAGTTTCCTAACACTGTTTTCGTGGAATCTGCAAAGTGATATTTCGGAGCACATGAGGCCTATGGTGAAAAAGGAAATATCCACAGATAAAAACTGGAAAGAAGCGTTCTGAGAAACTGCATTGTGATGTGTGAATGCAACTCACAGAGTTACACTTTTCTCTTCATTGATCAGTTTGCTAACACAGTTTTCTTGAAATCTGCAATGGGATATTTCTTAGCACAGTGAAGCTTATGGTGGCAAGGGAAATATCCTCAGATAAAAACTAGAAAGAAGCTTTCTGAGAAACTGCTCTGTGATGTGTGAATTCATCTCACAGAGTTACGCTTTCATTTCATGGAGCAGTCTATTACCACTGTCTTTGGGGAGTCTGAGAAGGGATACTTTGGATCGTTTGAGGCCGACGTTGATAGAGGAAATATTCTCAATTAAAATCGTGAAAGAAGCTTTCTGAGAAACTTCTTCATGATATGTGATTTCATCTAACCGATTTGCCACTTATCTTAATGATGCAGTTCGCTGACACTCTTTTCGTGGACCCTGCAAAGTGATATTTGGGAGTGCATTGAGGCCTAGGGTGAGAAAAGAAGTATCCCCAGGTGATAAAGAGAAAGAAGCTTTCTGAGAAACTTCTTTGTGATGTGTGAATTCATCTCACAGACTTCCACATTTCTCTTCATGAAGCCGTTTGCTAACATTGTTCTCATGCAATCTGCAAAGTGATATTTGGGAGCGCATTGAGGGCTATAGTGAAAAAGAAAATATCCCCAGATAAAAGCTGGCAAGAGGCATTCTGAGAAACTGCATTGGGATGGGTGAATGCACATTCACAGGCTTATACCTTTCTTTTCATTGAGCAGTTTACTAACATGTGTTCTTGAAATTTGCAATGAGATATTTCTTTGCGCAATGAAGCTTACGGTGGCAAGGGAAATATCCACAGATAAAATCTAGAAAGAAGCTTTCTGAGAAACTTCATTGTGATATGTCAACTCCTCCCACAGAATTACAAGTTAGCCTCCATGAATCAGTTTGCTAACACTGTTTTCATGGGATCTGCAAAGTGATATTTGGGAGCGCATTGAGGCCAATGATGGATAAGGATGTATCTTCATATAATAACTAGAAAGAAGCTTTCTGAGAAATTGCTTTCTGATGTGTGAAGTCATCACACAGAGATTCATCTTTCTCTTCTCCTAGCAGTTTCCTAGCACTGTTTTCGTGGAATCTGAACAGTGATATTTGGGAGTGCTTTGAGACCTATTGTGAAAAAGGAAATATCCTCAGATAAAAACTGGAAAGAAGCGTTCTGAGAAACTACGTTGTGATGTTTGAATGCAACTCACAGAGTTACACTTTTCTCTTCATTGATCAGTTTGCTAACACTGTATTCTCGAAATCTGCAATGGGTATTTCTTGGCACAATGAAGCTTACGGTGACAAAAGAAATATCCTCAGATAAATACTAGAAAGAAGCTTTCTGAGAGACTGCTTTGTGATGTGTGAATTCATCTTACAGACTTACACTTTCGTTTCATGGAGCAGTGTATTGCCACTGTCTTTAGGCAATCTGAGAAGGGATACTTTGGACCACATTGCAGCCTTTGCTGATAAAGGAAATATCCTCAATAAAAAAAAGTGAAAGAAGCTTTCTGTGAAACTTCTTTGTGATATGTGAATTCATCTCACAGAGTTACAACTTAGGCTTCATTAATCAGATTGCTAAGACAGTTTTCATGGAATCTGCAAAGTGATACTTGGGAGCACATTGAGGCCTATGGTGGAAAAGGATGTATCCTCAGATAAAAACTTGAAAGAAGCTTTCTGAGAAATTGCTTTCTGATGTGTGAAGTCATCACACAGAGATTCATCTTTTCCTTCTTGTAGCAGTTTGCTAACACTGTTTTCGTGGAATCAGCAAAGTGATATTTGGGATCACTTTGAGGCCTATGGTGAATAAGGAAATATCCACAGATAAAAACCAGAAAGAAGCGTTCTGAGAAACTGCATTTTGATGTGTGAACGCAACTCACAGAGTTACACTTTTCTCTTCATTGATCAGTTTGCTAACACAGTTTTCTTGAAGTCTGCAATGGGATATTTCTTAGCACAATGAAGCTTATGGTGGCAAGAGAAATAACCTCAGATAAAAACTAGAAAGAAGCTTTCGGAGAAACTACTCTGTGATGTGTGAATTCATGTCACAGAGTTATGCTTTCATTTCACGGAGCAGTCTATTACCACTGTCCTTGGGGATTCTGAGATGGGATACTTTGGATCGCATTGAGGCCGACGCTGATAGAGGAAATATCCTCAATTAAAAAGGTGAAAGAAGCTTTCTGAAAAGCTTCTTAGTGATATGCGAATTCATCTCACAGAGTTATAACTTAGTCTTCATGAATCAGTTTGCTAAGACAGTTTTCATGGAATCTGCAAAGTGATATTTGGGAGCGCCTTGAGACCTGTGGTGGAAAAGGATGTATCCTCAGATTTTAACTTGAAAGAAGCTTTCTGAGAAATAGCTTTCTGAAGTGTGAAGTCATCAGAGAGAGATTCATTTTTCCCTTCTTGTAGCAGTTTGCTAAAACTGTTTTCGTGGAATCTGCAAAGTAATATTTGGGAGCGCTTTGAGGGCTATATTGAAAAAGGAAATATCTACAGGTAAAAACCAGAAAGAAGTGTTCTGAGAAGCTGCATGGTGATGTGTGAATGCCACTCACAGAGTTACACTTTTCTCTTCATTGATCAGTTTGCTAACACAGTTTTATTGAAATCTGCAATGGGATATTCCTTAGCACAATGAAGCTTATGGTGGCAAGAGAAATGTCCTCAGATAAAAACTAGAAAGAACCTTTCTGAGAAACTGCTCTGTGATGTGTGAATTCATCTCACAGAGTTACGCTTTCATTTCATGGAGCAGTCTATTTCCACTGTCTTTGGGGAATAAGAGAAGTTATACTTTGAAACGCATTGAGGCTGATGTTGACAGAGGAAATTTCCTCAATTGAAATCGTGAAAGGGGGGAGCGGAGCAAGATGGCCGAATAGGAACAGCTCCAGTCTTCAACTCCCAGCACGAGTGACACAGAACACAGGTGATTTCTGCATTTTCAACTGAGGTACTCGGTTCATCTCACTAGGGAGTGTGGGACAATCGGTGCTGGCCAGCTGCTGCAGCCCGACCAGCGAGAGCTGAAGCAGAGTGAGGCACGGCCTCACCTGGGAGGCACAAGGGGGAAGGGATTCCCTTTTCCTAGCCAGGGGAACTGACACAAACAACCCCTGGAAAATCAGGTAACTCCCACCCCAATACTGCACTCTACCAAGGATCTTAGCAAACGGGCACACCAGGAGATTATATCCCACACCTGGCCAGGAGAGTCTCACACCCACAGAGCCTCCCTCATTGCTAGAACAGCAGTCTGTGATCTCGCAGCAAGTCAGCAGCGAGGCTGGTGGGGGCATCCGCCATTGCTGAGGCTTAAGTAGATAAACAAAGCGTCTGGGAAGCTCGAACTGGGTGGAGCTCACAGCAGCTCAAGGAGTCCTGCCCGTCTCTGTAGACTCCACCTCTGGGGACAGGGCACAGCTAAACAAAAACAACAACAGCAGCAACAACAACAACAACAAAAAAGCAGCTGAAACTTCTGCAGACGCAAATGACTCTGTCTGACAGCTTTGAAGAGACTAGTGGATCTCCAAACACGGAGGTTGAGATATGAGAACGGACAGACTACCTGCTCAAGTGGGTCCCTGACTCCTGAGTAGCCTAACTGGGAGACATCCCCCACTAGGGGCAGACCGACACCGCACAACTCACACGGTGGAGTACACTCCTGAGAGGAAGCTTCCAAAGCAAAAATCAGACAGGTACACTCACTGTTCAGCAATATTCTATCTTCTGCAGCCTCTGCTGCTGACACACAGGCACACAGGGTCTGGAGTGGACCTCAAGCAATCTTCAACAGACCTACAGCTGAGGGTCCTGACTGTTAGAAGGAAAACTATCAAACAGGAAGGACACTCATACCAAAACCTCATCAGTACATCACCATCATCAAAGACCAGAGGCAGAGAAAACCACAAAGATGGGGAAAAAGCAGGGCAGAAAAGCTGGAAATTCAAAAAATAAGAGCACATCGCCCCCTGCAAAGGAATGCAGCTTCTCATCAACAGTGGATCAAAGATGGATGGAGAATGACTTCGACGAGATGAGAGAAGAAGCCTCCAGTCCATCAAACTTCTCAGAGCTAAAGGAGGAATTACATACCCAGTGCAAAGAAACAAAAAATCTTGAAAAAAGAATGGAAGAATTGATAACTAGAATAATTAATGCAGAGAAGGCCATAAACAAATGGACAGAGTGAAAACCATGACACGAGAAATACGTGACAAATGCACAAGATTCAGTAACCAACTTGATCAACTGGAAGAAAGAGTATCAGTGATTGAAGATCAAATGAATGAAATGAAGTGAGAAGAGAAACCTAAAGAAAAAAGAAGAAAAAGAAAAGAACAAAGCCTGCAAGATGTATGGGATTATGTAAAAAGGCCAAATCTACGTCGGATTGGGGTGCCTGAAAGTGAGGGGGACCAAGTTGGAAAACACTCTTCAGGATATCATCCAGGAGAACTTCCCCAACCTAGTAGGGCAGGCCAACATTCAAATTCAGGAAATACAGAGAACGCCACAAAGATACTCCTCG
>NW_012098144.1:630716-632668 GCF_000951045.1 Mandrillus leucophaeus
TAGAACTTAAAGTATAATAATAAAATAAAATAAAATAAATCATGAAAGAAGTTTTCCGAGAAACTGCTTTGTGTGGTGTGAATTCATTTCACAGTGTTACACCTCTCTTTCATGTAGGAGTTGCTAGCACTGATTTTGTGGAATCTCAGAAGTGATATGTTGGGCATCGTTGAATCCCATGGTGAATAATGAAATATCCTCAGACAAAAACTGTGAGAAGCCTTTTCAGAAACTGCTTTGATGTGGGTGAATTCAGCTCACGGAGCTACATCATTGTTTTCATTAGGAGGCTTGCTAACAGTGTTGTCACAGAATCTGAAATGGGACGCACAGGGGTGCTTTCAGATCACAAATATCCTCAGATCAAAAAATAAAGAAGCTCTCTGAGAAAGTGCTTTGTGATGTGTGAATCCAACTCAGTGAGTTACACATGGATTTTTGGACCCATTTGCTAGCCCTGTTTTTGTGGAATCTGAGAACTGATATTTCGGATCGCTTTGAAGACTATATGGCCAAAGGAAATATCCTCAGATAAAAACCAGAAAGAAGCCTCCTGAGAAACTTCTTTGAGATGTGTGAATTCGTCTCACCGAGTTACACTATTGATTCATGGAGGAGTCCATTACCAGTGTCTTTGGGGAATCTGAGAAGGCAGACTTTGGACCGCATTCTGGCCGACGCTGATAAAGGAAATATCCTCAATTAAAAATGTGAAAGAAGCTTTCTGAGAAACTTTTTTTGTGATATGTGAATTCATCTCACAGAGTTACAACTTAGTCTTCATGAATCAGTTTGCTAACACTGATTTCAAGGAATCTGCAAAGTGATATATGGGAGCACTTTGAGGCCTATGGTGGAAAAGGATATATCCTCAGATAATAACTTGAATGAAGCATTCTGAGAAATTGCTTTCTGATGTGTGAAGTCAGCACACAGAGATTCATCTTTCCCTTCTTGTAGCAGTTTGCTAACACTGTTTTCGGGGAATCTGCAAAGTGATATTTGGGAGCGCTTTGAGACCTATAGTAAAAAAAGAAATATCGACACATAAAAACTGGAAAGAAGTGTTCTGAGAAACTGCATTGTGATATGTGAATGCAATTCACTGAGTTACACCTTTTTCTTCACTGATAAGTTTGCTAACACAGTTTTCTTGAATCCTGCAATGGGATACTTCTTAGTGTAATGAAGCTTATGGTGAGAAAGGAAATTTCCTCAGAGAAAAACAAGAAGGAAACTTTCTGAGAAATTGCATTCTGATATGTGACTTCATATCACAGAGTTACACCGCTATTTCTTGGAGCTGTTTGCTAGCACTGTTCTCGGGGATTCTGAGAACTGATATTTCGGTTGGGTTTGAAGAGTATAAGATCAAAGAAAGTATCCTCATAGAAAAACCAGAATGAAGCATTTTGAGAAACTTCTTTGTGATGTGTGAATTCATCGCACAGAGTTACACCTCTCTGTTCATGAAGCCGTTTGCTAACACTGTAATCGTGGAATCTGCAAAGTGATATTTGGGAGCACATTTTGGGCTATGGTGATAAAGGAAATATCCTCAGATAAAAACTGGAAAGAAGCGTTCTGAGAAACTGCATTGTGATGGGTGAAAGCAACTCACAGAGTTCTACTTTTCTTTTTATTGAGAAGTTTACTAACACTGTATTCTTGAAATCTGCAATGGGATATTTCTTAGCACAATGAAACTTACAGTGACAGAGTTAATATCCTCAGATAAAAACTAGAAAGAAGCTTTCTGAGAGACTGCTTTGTGGTGTGTGAATTCATCTCACAGAGTGACACTTTCGTTTTAATGGAGAAGTTGATTACCACTGTCTTTGGGGAATCTGAGAAGGGATACTTTAGATCACAATGAGGTCTATGCTGATAAAGGAAATATCCTCAATTAAAAACGAGAAAGAAGCTTTCTGAGAAATGGCTTTCTGATATGT
>NW_012098144.1:634606-634910 GCF_000951045.1 Mandrillus leucophaeus
GAGCAAAATAACCAGTTAATATCATAATGGCAGGATCAAGTTCATACATAACAATATTAACCTTAAATGTAAATGGACTAAATGCTCTAATAAAAGACACAGACTGGCAAACTGGATAAAGAGTCAAGATCCATCAGTTTGCTGTATGCAGGAAACCCATCTCACATGCAGTGACATACGCAGACTTAAAATAAAGGGATGGAGGAAGATCTACCAAGCAAATGGAGAAGAGAAAAAAGCAGAGGTTGCAATATTAGTCTCTGATAAAACAGACTTTAAACCATCAAAGATCAAAAGAGACAAA
>NW_012098144.1:634960-652186 GCF_000951045.1 Mandrillus leucophaeus
ACTGCTTTGTGGTGTGTGAATTCATCTCACAGAGTGACACTTTCGTTTTAATGGAGAAGTTGATTACCACTGTCTTTGGGGAATCTGAGAAGGGATACTTTAGATCACAATGAGGTCTATGCTGATAAAGGAAATATCCTCAATTAAAAACGAGAAAGAAGCTTTCTGAGAAATGGCTTTCTGATATGTGACTTCATCTCACAGAGTTACACCACTATTTCGTGTAGCCTTTTGCTAGCCCTGTTTTTGTGGATTATGAGAACTGATACTTCGGATGGGTTTGAAGAGTATAAGGACAAAGGAAATGTCCTCAGAGAAAAACCGGAATGAAGCTTTCTGAGAAACTGCTTTGTGATGTGTGAATTCATTTCACAGTGTTACACTACTCTTTTATGAAGGAGTTGCTATCACAGATTTTGTGGAATCTCAGAAGTGATATCTTGGATATCGTTGAATCCCATGGTGAATAATGAAATATCTCAGACAAAAACTTCAGAGAAGTCTTTTCAGAAACTGCTTTGATGTGGGTGAATTCAACTCACCTAGTACATCATTGTTGTCATTGAGAAGCTTGCAAAGAGTGTTTTCGCAGAATCTCTAATGGGACACCCGGGGGTGCTTTCAGACCACAAATATCCTCAGCTCAAAAAAGAAAGAATATTTCTGAGAAACTGCTTTTTGATGTGTGAATTCAACTCACTGAGTTACAGCTGTATTTCATGGAGCTGTTGCTAGTCCCGTTTTTGTGGAATCTGAGAACTGATATTTCAGATCGCTTTGAAGAGAACACAGCCAAAGGAAATATCCCCAGATAAAAATGACAAACAAGTTTTCTGAGAAATGTGTTTCTGATCTCTGAATTCATCTCACAGAGTTCCACCTTTCTGTTCATGTAGCTGTTTGCTAACACTCTTCTCGTGGAATCTGCAAAGTGATATTTGGGAGCGCATTGAAGGCTACAGTGAAAAAGGAAGTATCTTCAGTTAAAAACTGAAAAGAAGCGTTCTGAGAAACTGCATTGTGACATGCGAATGTAACTCACAGAGTTACACTTTTCTGTTCATTGATCAGTTGGCTAACACAGTTTTCTTCAAATCTGCAGTGGCATATTTCTTTGCCCAATGAAGCTTAATATGACAAAGGAAATATCTTCAGATAAAAAGTAGAAAGAAGCTTTCTGAGAAACTGCTTTGTGATGTGTGAATTCAACTCACTGAGTTACAGGTGTATTTCGTGGAGCAGTTTGACAGATATGTTTTTGTGGAATCTCAGACCTGATGTTTTGGATCGCCTTGAATACTATACGGCCAAAGGAAATATCCTCAGATAAAAACAGGAAAGAAGTTTTCTAAGAAATTTCTTTTGGATCTGTGAATTCATCTAACAGAGTTCCACCTTTCTTTTCATGAAGCTGTTTGCTAACGCTCTTCTAGTGGAATCTGCAAAGTGATAATTGGGAGCGCATTGAGGGCTATGGAGGAAAAAGAAATATAATCAGATAAAAATGAGAAAGAAGTTTTTTGAGAAAATTCTTTGTGATATGTGAATTCATCTCACAGAGCTCCACCTTTGTGTTCATGAAGCCGTTTGCTAACACTGTTCTCGTGGAATCTGCAAAGTGATATTTGGGAGCACATCAGGGCTATGGTGAAAAAGGAAATATCCACAGATAAAACCTGGAAAGAAGCGTTCTGAGAAAATGCTTTGTGTCTTGTGAATGCAACTCACAGAGTTACACATTTCATTTCATTGCTCAGTTTGCTAACTCTATTTTCTTCAATTCTGCAATGGGATATTTCTTAGCGCAATGAAGCCAACAGTGACAAAGGAAATATGCTCAAACAAAAAGTAGAAAGAAGCTTCCTGAGAATCTGCTTTGTGATGTGTGAATTCAACTCAGTGAGTTACACGTACATTTCGTGGAGCCGTTTGCTAGCCCTGTATTTATGGAATCTGAGAACTGATATTTCAGATCGCTTTGAAGACTATATGGCCAAAGGAAATATCCTCAGATAAAAACGAGAAAGAAGTTTTCTGAGAAATTTCTTTTTGACCTGTGAATTCATCGCACAGAGTTCTACCTTTCTGTTCATGAAGCTGTTTGCAAACACTCTTCTCGTGGTATCTGCAAAGTGATATTTGGGAGCGCATAGAGGGCTACGGTGAAAAAGGAAATATCTTCAGATAAAAACTGAAGGAAGTTTTCTGAGAAACTGCATTGTAACGTGTGAATGCAACTCACAGAGTAATACTTTTCTGTTCATTGATCAGTTTACTAACACAGTTTTCTTCAAATCTGCAGTGGGATAATTCTTTTCCCATTGAAGCTTACATTAACAAAGGAAGTATCTTCAGATAAGAAGTAGAAGGAAGGCTTCTGAGAAACTGCTTTGTGATGTGTGAATTGAACTCATAGAGTTACAGCTGTATTTCATGGAGCTGTTTGCTAGCCCAGTTTTTGCTGAATCTGAGAACTGATATTTCCGATCACTTTAAAGAGTATACAGCCAAACAAATATTCCCAGATAAAAACGATAAAGAAGATTTCTGAGAAATGGCTTTCTGATCTCTGAGTTCATCTCACAGAGTTCCACTTTTCTGTTCAGATAGCTGTTTGCTAACATTCTTCTCGTGTAATCTACAAAGTGATATTTGGGAGCGCATCGAGGGATAAAGTGAAAAAGGAAATATCTTCAGATAAAAACTGAAAAGAAGTGTTCTGAGAAACTGCATTGTGATGTGTGAATGCAACTCACAGAGTTACAGTTTTTTGTTCATTGATGAGTTTGCTAACACAGTTTTCTTGAAATCTGCAGTGGGATATTTCTTTGCCCAATGATGCTTACGGTGAGAAAGGAAATATTTTCAGATAAAAAGTAGAAAGAAGCTTCCTGAGAAACTGCTTTGTGATGTGTGAATTCAACTCACTGAGTTACAGCTGTATTTCATGCAGGTGTTTCCTAGTCCTGTTTTTGAGGAATCTGAGAACTGATATTTCGGATAGCTTTGAAGAGTATACAGTCAAAGGAAATATCCTCAGATAAAAACAAGAAAGAAATTTTCTGAGAAATGTCTTTCTGATCCCTGAGTTCATCTCACAGATTTCCACCTTTCTGTTCATGTAGCTGTTTGCTAACACTCTTCTCGTGGTATCTGCAAAGTGATATTTGCGAGCGCATAGATGGCTACAGTGAAAAAGGAAATATCTTGAGATAAAAACTGAACAGAAGCCTTTTGAGAAACTGCATTGGGACCTGTGAATGCAACTCACAGAGTTACAGTTTTCTGTTCCTTGATGAGTTTGCTAACACAGTTTTCTTGAAATCTGCAGTGGGATATTTCTTTGCCCAATGAAGCATACGGTGATAAAGGAATTCTCTTCAGATAAAAAGTAGAAAGAAGCTTTCTGAGAAACTGCTTTGTGATGTGTGACTTCAACTCACTGAGTCATAGCTGTAATTCGTGGAGCTGTTTGTTAGTCCACTTTTTGTTGAATCTGAGAATCGATATTTCGGATCGCTTTGAAGAGTATACAGCCAAAAGAAATATCCTCACATAAAAACGAGAAAGAAGTTTTCTGAGAAATTTCTTTCTGATCCCTGAGTTCATCTCACAGCTTTCCACCTTTCTGTTCATGTAGCCGTTTGCTAACACTCTTCTCATGGAATCTGCAAAGTGAAATTTGGGAGAGCATTGAGGGATACAGTGAAAAAGGAAATATTTTCATTAAAAACTGAAAAGAAGCGTTCTGAGAAACTTCTATGTGATCTGTGAATTCATCTCACAGAGTTCCACCTTTCTGTTCATGAAGCTGTTTGCTAACACTCTTCCGTGGAATCTGCTAAGTGATATTTGGGAGCGCATTGAGGGCTACATTGAGAATGGATACATCTTCAGGTAAAAACTGAAATGAAGCATTCTGAGAAACTGCATTGTGACCTGTGAATGCAACTCACAGAGTTACATTTTTCTGTTCTTTGATCAGTTTGCTAACACAGTTTTCTTCAAACCTGCAATGGGATATTTCTTTGCCCAATGAAGCTTACGATGACAAAGGAAATATCTTCTGATAAAAAGTAGAAAGAAGCTTTCTGAGAAACTGCTTTGTGATGTGTGAATTCAACTCGCTGAGTTACAGCTGTATTTCGTGGAGTTGTTTGCTAGTCCTGTTTTTGTGGAATCTAAGACCTGATATTTTGGATCGCTTTGAAAATTGTACGGCGAAAGGAAATATCCTCAGATAAAAACGAGAAAGAAGTTTTCTGAGAAAGTTTTTTGTGATCTGTGAATTCATCTCACAGAGTTCCACCTTTCTGTTCATGAAGCTGTTTGCTGACACTCTTCTAGTGGATACTGCAAACTGATAATTGGGAGCGCTTTGAGGGCTAAGGTGGAAAAGGAAATGTAATCAGATAAAAATGAGAAAGTAGTTTTCTGAGAAACTTCTTTGTGATCTGTGAATTAATCTCGCAGAGTTCCACCTTTGTGTTCATAAAGCCATTTGCTATCACTGTTCTCGTGGAAACTGCAAAGTGATATTTGGGAGCGCTTTAGGGCTATTGTGAAAAAGGAAATATCCCCAGATAAAACCTGGAAAGATGCGTTCTGAGAAACTGCTTCGTGATGTGTGAATGCAATTCACAGAGTTGCACTTTTCTTTTCACTGATCAGTTTGCTCACGGTGTTTTCTTCAATTCTGCAATGGGATATTTCTTAGCGCAATGAAGCCAATGGTGACAAAGGAAATATGCTCAAACAAAAAGTAGAAAGAAGCTTTCTGAGAAACTGCTTTGTGATGTGTGATTTCAACTCACTGAGTTACATGTGTATTTCGTGGACCTGTTTGGTAGCCTTGTTTTTATGGAATCTGAGAACTGATATTTCGGATCGCATTGAAGACTATAGGGCCAAAGGAAATGTCCGCAGATAAAAACGAGAAAGAAGTTTTTTGAGACATTTCTTTTTGACCTGTGAATTCATCTCACAGAGTTCACCTTTCTGTTCATGAAGCTGTTTGCAAACACTCTTCTCGTGGTATCTGCAAAGTGATATTTGGGTGTGCATTGAGGGCTATGGTGAAAAAGGAAATATCTTCAAATAAAAACTGAAAAGAAGCGTTCTGAGAAACTGCATTGTGACCTGTGAATGCAACTCACAGAGTTATACTTTTCTGTTCATTGATCAGTTTGCTCACACAGTTTTCTTCAAATTTGCAATGGGAAGTATCTTTGCCCAATGAAGCTTATGGTGACAAAGGAAATATCTTCAGATAAAAAGTTGAAAGAAGCTTTCTGAGAAACTGCTTTGTGATGTGTGAATTCAACTCACTGAGTTACAGCTGTATTTCGTGGAGTTGTTTGCTAGTCCTGGTTTTTTGGAATCTAAAACCTGATACTTTGGATCACTTTGAATACTCTACGGCCAAAGCAAATATCCTCAGATAAAAACAAGAAAGAAGTTTTCTGAGAAATTTCTCTCTGATTTGTGAATTCATCTCACAGAGTTCCACCTTTTTGTTCATGAAGCTGTTTGCTAACATTCTTCTCGTGGAATCTGCAAAGTGATAATTGGGAGCGCATTGAGGGCTATGGAGGAAAAGGAAATATAATCAGATAAAAACGAGAAAGAAGTTTTCTGAGAAACTTCTTTGTGATCGGTGAATTCATCTCACAGAGCTTCACCTTTGTGTTCATGAAGCCGTTTGTTAAAACTTTTCTCGTGGAAACTGCAAAGTGATATTTTGGAGTGCATTAGAGCTATGGTGAGAAAGGAAATATCCACAGATAAAACCTGGAAAGAAGCGTTCTGAGAAACTGCTTTGTGACATGTGAATAAAACTCACAGAGTTACACATTTCTTTTCATTGATCAGTTTGCTAACTCTCTTTTCTTCAAATCAACAATGGGATATTTCTTTGTGCAATGTAGCTTGCCTTGACAAAGGAAATATACTCAAACAAAAAGTAGAAAGAAGCTTTCTGAGAAACTGCTTTGTGATTTGTGAATTCAACTCACTGAGTTACAGCTGTATTTTATGCAGCTGTTTGCTAGTCCAGTTTTTGTTGAATCTGAGAACCAATGTTTTGGATAGCTTTAAAGAGTATACAGCCAAAGGAAATATCCCCAGATAAAAACGAGAAAGACGTTTTCTGAGAAATGTCTTTCTGATCTCTGAGTTCATGTCACAGAGTTCCACCTTTCTGTTCATGTAGCTGTTTGCTAACACTCTTCTCGTGGAATCTGCAAAGTGATATTTGGGAGTGCATTGAGGGCTACAGTGAAAAAGGAAATATCTTCAGATTAAAACTGAAAAGAAGCGTTCTGAGAAACTGCATTGTGACCTGTGAATGCAACTCACAGAGTTACACTTTTCTGTTCATTCATCAGTTTGCTAACACAGTTTTCTTGAAATCTGCAGTGGGATATTTCTTTGCCCAATGAAGCTTACGGTGACAAAGGAATACCTTCAGATAAAACATAGAAAGAAGCTTTCTGAGAAACTGCTTTGTGATGTGTGAATTCAACTCACTGAGTTACAACTGTATTTCGTGGAGCTGTTTGCTAGTCCTCTTTTTGTGGAATCTAAGACCTGATATTTTGGATTGCTTTGAAAATTGTACGGCGAAAGGAAATATCCAGAGATAAAAACGAGAAAGAAGTTTTCTGAGAAATTTCTTTCTGATCTCTGAGTTCATCTCACAGAGTTCCACCTTTCTGTTCATGGAGCCGTTTGCTAACACTGTTCTCCTGGAGACTACAAAGTGATATTTGGGAGCGCATTGAGGGCTATGGTGAAAAAGAAAGTATCCTCAGATAAAAATTGGAAAGAAACCTTCTGAAAAACTGCTTTGTGATGTGCGATTTCAACTCACTGAGTTACAAATGTATTTCATGGAGCTGCTTGCTAGCCCGTTTTTGTGGAATCTGAGAACTGATATTTTGGATCGCTTTGAAGACGATACCGAAAAATGAAATATCTTCAGGAAAAAACGAGAAAGAAGTTTTCTTAGAAATTTCTTTGTGTTCTGTAAATTCATCTCGCAGAGTTCCACCTTTCTGTTCATGAAACTGTTTGCTAATACTGTTGTCTTGGAGTCTGCAAAGTGATATTTGGGAGTGCATTGAGGGCTATGGAGGAAAACGAAATATAATAAGATAAAAACGAGAAAAAAGCTCTCTGAGAAACTTCTTTGTGATCTGTGAATTCATCTCACAGAGTTCCACCTTTCTGTTCATTCAGCCGTTTGCTAACACTGTTCTCCTGGAAACTGCAAAGTGATATTTGGGAGCACAATGAGGGCAATGGTGAAAAAGGAAATATCCTCAGATAAAAACTGGAAAGAAGCCTTCTGAGAAACTGCTTCGTGACGTGTGAATACAACTCACAGAGTTACACTTTTCTTTCTTTGATCAGTTTGCTAACTCTGTTTTCTTGAAATCTGCAATGGCATATATCTTAGTGCAATGAAGCTAATGGTGACAAAGGAAATATCCTCAGATAAAAAGTAGAAAGAAGGTTTCTGAAAAACTGCTTTGTGATGTGTGAATTCAACTCACTGAGTTACACCTGTATTTCGTGGAGCCATTTCCCAGCCCTGTTTTGTGGAATCTGAGAACTGATATTTCGGATCGCTTTGAAGACCATACAGAAAAAGGAAATATCCTTAGATAAACACTTCAAAGAATTTTTCTGTGAAATTTCTTTCTGTTCTATTAATTCATCTCACAGAGTTCCACATTTCTTTTCATGAAGCTGTTTGCTAATACTGTTCTTGTGGAATCTGCATAGAGATACTTGCAGCGCATTGAGGGCTATGGTGGAAAAAGAAATATAATCAGATAAAAGCGAGAAGGAATCTTTCTGAGAAACTTCTTTGTGATTTGTGAATTTATCTCACAGATTTCCACCTTTGTGTTCATGAAGCCGTTTGCTAACAAAGTTCTCATGGAATCTGCAAAGTGATTTTTGGGAGAGCATTGAATCCTATCATGAAAAAGGAAATATCCTCAGATAAAAACTGGAAAGAAGCGTTGTGAGAAACCGCTTCATGACTTGTGAATGCAACTCAAAGAGTTAACCTTTTCTTTTCATTGACCAGTTTACTAACTCTGTTTTCTTGAAATCTGCAATGGCATATTTCTTAGTGCAATGAAGCTTATGGTGACAAAGAAAATATCCTCAAATGAAAAGTAGAAAGAAGGTTTCTATGAAACTGATTTGTAATGTGTGGATTCAACTCACTGAGTTAGGACTGTATTTTGTGGAGCCATTTGCTAGCCCTTTTTTTGTGGAATCTGAGAACATATATTTTGGATCGCTTTGAAGACTATATGGCCAAAGGAAATATCCTCAGATAAACACTTGAAAGAAGTATTCTGAGAAATTCCTTTCTGTTCTGTAAATTCATTTCACAGAGTTCCACCTTTTGGTTCATGAAGCCGTTTGCTAACAAAGTTCTCGTGGAATCTGCAAAGTGATATTTGGAATGCATTGAGGGCTATGTAGGAAAAGGAAATATAATAAGAAAAAATGAGAAAGAAGCTGTCTGAGAAACTTCTTTGTGATCTGTGCATTCATCTCACAGAGTTCCACCATTCTGTTCATGGAGCCGTTTCCTAACACTGTTCTCCTGGAAACTGCAAAGTGATATTTGGGAGCGCATTGAGGGCTATGGTGAAAAAGGAAATATCCTCAGATAAAAACTGGAAAGAAGCCTTCTGAGAAACTGCTTTGTGATGTATGATTTCAACACACTGAGTAACAAATGTATTTCGTGGAGCCATTTGCTCGCCTGTTTTTGTGGAATCTGAGAACTCATATTTCGGATTGCTTTGAAGACCATACGGAAAAATGAAATATCCTCAGAAAAAAACGAGAAAAAAGTTTTCTGAGAAATTTCTTTGTGTTCTGTGAATTCATCTCACAGAGTTCCACCTTTCTGTTCATGAAACTGTTTGCTAATACTGTTCTCCTGGAGTCTGCAAAGTGATATTTGGGAGTGCATTGAGGGCTATGGAGGAAAATGAAATATAATAAGATAAAAACGAGAAAGAAGCTGTCTGAGAAACTTCTTTGTGATCTGTGAATTCATCTCACAGAGTTCCCACTTTCTCTTCTTGAAGCCATTTGTTAACACTGTTCTGCTGGATACTGCAAAGTGATATTTGGGAGGGCATGGAGGGCTATGGTGAAAAAGGAAAGATACTCAGATAAAAACTGGAAGAAGCGTTCTGAGAAACTGCTTCGTGACGTGTGAATGCAACTCACAGAGATCCACTTTTCTTTCATTGATTCACGAAGCTCCTTGCTAACACTGTTATAGTGGATTGTGCAAACTGATATTTGTACCGCATTGAGGGCTATGGAGGAAAGCAAAATATAATAAGATAAAAATGAGAAAGAAGCTGATTGAGAAACTTATTTGTGATCTGTGAGATTACCTCAAAGAGTTGCACCTTTCTGTTCATGGAGCCGTTTGCTAACATTGTTGTCCTGAAAATTGCAAAGTGATATTTGGGAGCGCATTGAAGGCTTTGGTGAAAAAGGAAATATCCTCAGATAAAAACTGGAAAGAAGCATTCTGTGAAACTGCTTCATGACGTGTGAATGCAACTCACAGTGTTACACTTTTCTTTTCTTTGTTCAGTTTGCTAACTCTCTTTTCTTCAAATCTGCAGTGAGATATTTCTTTGCGCAATGAAGCTTGCAGTGACAAAGGAAATATACTCAAACAAAAAGCAGAAAGAAGCTTTCTGAGATACTGCTTTGTGATGTGTGAACTCAACTCACTGAGTTACAGCTGTATTTCATGGAGCTGTTTGCAAGTCCAGTATTTGTTGAATTTGAGAACCGATATTTCGGATCACTTGGAGGAGTACACAGCCAAAGGAAATATCCCCAGATAAAAATGAGAAAGAAGTTTTCTGAGAAATGTCTTTCTGATCTATGAGTTCATCTCACAGAGTTCCACCTTTCTGTTCATGTAGCTGTTTGCTAACACTCTTCTCATGGAATCTGCAAAGTGATATTTGGGAGCGCATTGATGGCTACAGTGAAAAAGGAAATATCTTCAGATAAAAACTGAAAAGAAGCATTCTGAGAAACTTCTATGTGATCTGTGAATTCATCTGACAGAGTTCCACCTTTCTGTTCATGTAGCTGTTTGCTAACACTCTTATCGTGGAATCTGCAAAGTGATATTTGGGAGTGCATTGAGGGCTACAGTGAAAAAGGAAATATCTTCAGATTAAAACTGAAAAGAAGCGGTCTGAGAAACTGCATTGTGAGGTGTGAATGCAAGTCACAGTGTTACACTTTTCTTTTCATTGATCAGTTTCCTAACACTGTTTTCTTCAGATCTTCAAAGGGATATTTATTTGCCCAATGAAGCTTACGGTGACAAATGAAATATCGTCAGATAAAAAGTAGAAGGAAGTTTTCTGAGAAACTGCTTTTTGATGTGTGAATTCAACTCACCGAGATACAGCTGTATTTCATGGAGCTGTTTGCTAGTCCTGTATTTGTGGAATCCAAGACCTGATGTTTTCAATTGCTTAGAATACGGCCAAAGGAAATTTCCTCAGATAAAAACGAGAAAGAAGTTTTCTGAGAAATTTCTTTCTGATCTCTGAGTTCATCTCACAGAGTTCCACCTTTCTGTCCATGAAGCTGTTTGCTAACACTCTTCTTGTGGAATCTGCAAAGTGTAATTGGGAGCTCATTGAGGGCCAAAGAGGAAAAGGAAATATACTCAGATAAAAACAAGAAAGAAGTTTTCTGAGAAACTTCTTTGTGAACTGTGAATTTGTCTCACAGAGTTCCGCATTTCTCTTCTTGAAGCCGTTTTTGTGGAATCTGAGAACTGATATTTCGGATCGCTTTTAAGACTATATGGAAAAAGGAATATCCTCAGATAAAAACGAAAAAGAAGCTGTTTGAGAAGCTTCTTTGTGATCTGTGAATTCATCTCACAGAGTTCCACCTTTCTGTTCATGGAACCGTTTGGTAAATCTGTCTCCTGGAAAGTGCAAAGTGATATTTGCGAGCACATTGAGGGCTATGGTGAAAAAGGAAATATCCTCAGATAAAAACTGGAAAGTAGTGTTCTGGAAAACTACTTCATGACATGTGAAAGTAACTCACAGAGTTACACTTTTCTTTTCATGGATCAGTTTGCTAACTCTGTTTTCTTGAGATCTGCAATGGCATATTTCTTAGTGCAATGAAGCTTATGGTGACAAAGTAAATATCCTCAGATAAAAAGTAGAAAGAAGCTTTCTGAGAAACTGATTTGTGATGTGTGAATTCAACTCACTGAGTTACAGCTGTATTTCGTGGAGCCATTTGCTAGCCCTGTTTTTGTGGAATCTGAGAACTGATAGTTCGGATAGCTTTGAAGACTCTATGGCCAAAGGAAATATCCTCTGATAAACAATTGAAAGAAGTTTTCTGAGAAGTTTCTTTCTGTTCTGTGAATTCATCTCATAGAGTTCCACCTTTCTGTTTATGAAGCTGTTTGCTAAAACTGTTCTCATGGAATCTGCAAAGTGATATTTGGAATGCATTGAGGGCTTTGGAGGAAAACTTAATATAATAAGATAAAAACGAGAAATAAGGTGTCTGAGAAACTTCTTCATGATCTGTGAATTCACCTCACAGAGTTCCACCTTTCTGTTCATGGAGCCGTTTGCTAACACTGTTCTCCTGGAAACTGCAAAGTGATATTTGGGAGCACATTGAGGGCTATGATGAAAAAGGAAATATCCTCAGATAAAAACTGGAAAGAAGCGTTCTGAGAAACTGCTTCATGACGTGTGAATGCAACTCACAGAGTTACACTTTTCTTTTCATTGATCAGTTTGCTAACTCTGTTTTCTTGACATCTGCAATGGCATATTTCATAGCGCAATACAGTTAATGGTGAAAAAGTAAATATCCTCAGATAAAAAGTAGAAAGAAGCTTTCTAAGAAACTGCTTTGTGATGTGTGATTTCAACTCACTGAGTTACACATGGATTTCATGGAGTAGTTTGCTAGCCTGTTTTTGTGGAATCTGAGAACTGATATTTCGGATTGCTTTGAAGATGATATGAAAAAATGAAATATCCTCAGATAAAAATGAGAAAGAAGTTTTCTGAGAAATTTCTTTGTGTTCTGTGAATTCATCTCACAGAGTTCCACCTTTCAGTTCAGGAAGATCTTTGCTAACACTGTTCTAGTGGAATCTGCAAAGTGATATCTGGGAGAGCATTGAGGGCTATGGAGGAAAAGAAAATACCCTCAGATAAAAACTAGAAAGAAGCTTTCTGAGAAACTCCTTTGTGATGTGTGAATTCATCTCACAGAGTCACGCTTTCATTTCATTGGGCAGTCTATTACCACTGTCTTTGGGGATCTGAGAAGGGATACTTTGTATTATTTGAGGCCGACACTGATAGAGGAAATATCCTCAATTAAAATCATGAAAGAAGTTTTCTGAGAAATTTCTTTGGGATGTGTGAATTCATCTTACAGAGTTGCAACTTAGTGTTTATGATACAGTTTGCTAACACTCTTTTCGTAGAACCTGCAAAGTGATATTTGGGAGAGCATTGAGGCCTAGGGTGAAAAAGGAACTATCCCCAGATGATAATGAGAAAGAAGCTTTCTCAGAAACTTCTTTGTGATGTGTGAATTCGTCTCACAGAGTTACACATTTCTCTTTATGAAGCCGATTGCTAACACTGTTCTCGTGGTATCTGCAAAGTGGTATTAGGGAGCGCATTGAGGGCTAGGGTGAAAAAGGAAATATCCTCAGATAAAAGCTGGCAAGAAGCATTCTGAGAAACTGCATTGGGAGGAGTGAATGCAATTCACAGTTATACCTTTCTTTTCATTGAGCAGTATACTAACACTGTATTCTTGAAATCTGCAATGGGATATTTCTTAGCCCAATGAAGCTTACAGTGGCAAGGGAAATATCCAGAGATAAAATCTAGAAAAAAGCATTCTGAGAAACTGCTTTGTGATGTGTGAATTCATCTCACAGAGTTACGCTTTCATTTCATGGAGCAGTCTATTATCACTGTCTTTGGGGAATCTGAGAAGGGATATTTTGGATCGCATTGAGACCGACGCTGATAGAGGAAATATCCTCAATTAAAATCGTGAAAGAAGCTTTCTGAGAAACTTCTTTTCATATGTGAATTCATCTCACAGAGTTGTAACATAGTTTTCCTGATGCAGTTCGCTAACACTCTTTTTGTGGAACATGCAAAGTGATTTTTGGGAGCGCATTGACTCCTAGGGTGAAAAAGGAAGTATCCCCAGATAATAACGAGAAAGAACCTTTCTGAGAAACTTCTTTGTGCTGGGTGAATTCGTCTCACACAGTTACACATTTCTCTTTAAGAAGCCATTTGCTAACACTGTTCTCCTGGAATCTGCAAAGTGATATTTGGGAGCACTTTGAGGGTGATGGTGAAAAAGGAAATATCCTCAGATGAAATCTGGAAAGAAGCATTCTGAGAAACTGTGTTGGGACGGTTGAATGCAATTCACAGAGTTATACTTTTCTTTTCATTGAGCAGTTTGCTAACACTGTATTTTTGAAATCTGCAATGGGATATTTCTTAGCGCCATGAGGCTTATGGTGACAAAGGAAATATCCTCAGATAAAAACTACAAAGAAGCTTTCTGAGAGACTGCTTTGTGATGTGTGAATTCATCTCACAGAGTTACACTTGTGTTTCATGAAGCAGTCTATTATCACTGTCTTTTTGGAATCTGAGTAGGGATATTTTGGACCGCACTCTGGCCGACAATAATAAAGGAAATATCCTCACCTGAAAACGTGAAAGAAGCTTTCCGAGAAACTTTTTTGTGATATCTGAATTCATCTCACAGAATTACAACTTAGTCTTCTTGAATCAGTTTGCTAACACTGTTTTCGTGGAATCTGCAAAGTGATATTTGGGAGCACATTGATGTCTGTGGTGGAAAAGGATGTATCCTCAGATAATAACTTGAAAGAAGCTTTCTGAGAAATTGTTTTCTGATGTGTGAAGTCACCACACAGAGATTCAACTTTCTCTTCTTGTAGCAGTTTGCTAAGACTGTTTTCGTGTAATCTGCAAAGTGATATTTGGGAGCACTTTGAGGCCAATGGTGAAAAAGGAAATATCTTCAGATAAAAACTGAAAAAAAGCGTTCTGAGAAACTTCTATGTGATCTGTGAATTCATCTCACAAAGTTCCACCTTTCTGTTCATATAGCTGTTTGCTATCAGCCACGTGATACTTGGGAACGCATTGAGGGCTATGGTAGAAAAGGAAATATAATCAGATAAACACGAGAAAGAAGTTTCCTGAGAAAATTCTTTGTGATCTGTGAATTCATCTCACAGAGTTCCACCTTTGTGTTCATGAAGTCGATTGCTCACACTGTTCTCCTGGAAACTGCAAAGTGACATTTGGGAGCGCATTAAGGCTATGGTTTAAAAGGAAATATCCACAGATAAAACCTGGCAAGAAGCGCTCTGAGAAAATGCTTTGTGACGTGTGCATGCAACTCACAGAGTTACACATTTCTTTTCATTGGTCAGTTTGTTAACTCTCTTTTCTTCAAATCTACAATGGGATATTTCTTTCGCAATGAAGCTTGTGGTGACAAAGGAAATATACTCAAACAAAAAGTAGAAAGTAGCTTTCTGAGAAACTGCTTTGTAATGTGTGAATTCAACTCACTGAGTTACAGCTGTATTTCGTGGAGTTGTTTGCTAGTCCTGGTTTTGTGGAATCTTAGACCTGATATTTTGGATCACTTTGAGTACTATACGGTCAAAGCATATATCCTCAGATAAAAACGAGAAAGAAATTTTCTGAGAAATTTCTTTCTGATCTGTGAATTCATCTGACAGAGTTCCACCTTTCTGTTCATGAAGCTCTTTGCTAACCCTCTTCTCGTGGAATCTGCAAAGTGATAATTGGGAGCACATTGAGGGCTATGGAGGAAAAGGAAATATAATCAGATAAAAACGAGAAAGAAGTTTTCTAAGAAATTTCTCTGTGATCTGTGAATTCATCTAACAGAGTTCCACTTTTGTGTTCATGAAGACTTAAGCTAACACTGTTCTCAAGGAAACTGCAAAGTGATATTTGGGAGCGCATAAGGGCTATGGTGAAAAAGGAAATATCCACAGATAAAACCTGGATAGAAGCGTTCTGGGAAACTGCTTTGTGACGTGTGAATGCAACTGTCAGAGGTACACATTTCTTTTCACTGATCAGTTTGCTAACTCTGTTTTCTTCAATTCTACAAAGGGATATTTCTTAGCACAATGAAGCCAATGGTGACAAAGGAAATATGCTCAAACAAAAAGTAGAAAGAAGCTTTCTGAGAATCTGCTTTGTGATGTATAAATACAACTCAGAGAGTTACACGTATATTTCATGGAGCCCTTTGCTAGACCTGTTCTATGGACTCTGAGAACTGATATTTCGGATCGCTTTGAAGACTATACGGCCAAAGGAAATATCCTCAGATAAAAACGAGAAAGAAGTTTTCTGAGAAACTTCTTTTTGACCTGTGAGTTCATCTCACAGTGTTCCACCTTTCTGTTCATGAAGCTGTTTGCAAACACTCTTCTCGTCGTATCTGCAAAGTGACATTTGGGAGCGCATTGAGGGCTACGGTGAAAAAGGAAATATCTTCAAATAAAAACTGAAAAGAAGCGTTCTGAGAAACTGCATTGTGACCTGTGAATGCAACTCACAGAGTTACACTTTTCTGTTCATTGATCAGTTTCCTAACACTGTTTTCTTTAGATCTGCAATGGGATATTTCTTTCCCCAATGAAGCTTACGGTGAGAAAGGAAATATTTTCAGATAAAAAGTAGAAAGAAGTTTTTTGAGAAACTGTTTTGCAATGTGTCAATTCAACTCACTGAGTTACAGGTGTATTTCATGGAGCTGTTTGCTAGTCCCGTTTTTGTGGAATCTAAGACCTGATATTTTGGATCGCTTTGAATACTATCCGGCTAAAGGAAATGTCCTCAGATAAAAACGAGAAAGAAGTTTTTGGAGAAATTTCTTTCTGATCCCTGAGTTCATCTCACAGAGTTCCACCTTTCTGTTCATGAAGCTGTTTGCTAACACTCTTCTCATGGAATCTGCAAAGTGTAATAGGGAGCACATTGAGGGCTATGAAGGAAAAGGAAATATAATCAGATAAAAAAGAGAAAGAAGTCTTCTGAGAAATTTCTTTTTAACCTGTGAATTCATCTCACAGAGTTCCATCTTTTTGTTCTTGAAGCTCTTTGCAAACACTCTTCTCGTGGTATCTGCAAGGTGATATTTGGGAGCGCATTGAGGGCTACGGGAAAAAGCAAAAATCTTCAGATAAAAACAGAAAAGAAATGTTTTGAGAAACTGCTTTGTGACGTGTGAATGCAACTCACAGAGTTACAGTTTTCTGTTAATTGATCAGTTTGCTAGCACAGTTTTCTTCAAATCTGCAATGGGATATTTCTTAGCACAATGAAGCCAACGGTAACAAAGGAAATATGCTCAAACAAAAAGTAAAAAAAACTTTCTGAGAATCTGCTTTGTGATGGGTGAACTCCACTCAGTGAGTTACAGGTGAATTTCATGGAGCCGTTTCCTAGCCCTGTTTTTATGGAATCTGAAAACTGATATTTCGGATCACTTTGAAGACTATACGGACAAAGAAAATATACTCAGATAAACACGAGAAAGAAGTTTTCTGAGAAATGTCATTTTGATCTGTGAGTTCATCTGACAGAGTTCCACCTTTCTGTTCATGAAGCTGTTTGCAAACACTCTTCTCGTGGTATCTGCAAAGTGATATTTGGGAGCGCATTGAGGGCTGCAGTGAAATAGGAAATATCTTCAGATAAAAACGGAAAGGAAGTGTTCTGAGAAACTGCATTGTGAACTGTGAATGCAACTCACAGTGTTAAACTATTCTGTTCATTGATCAGATTCCTAACACTGTTTTCTTCAGATCTACAATGGGATATTTCTTTGCCTAATGAAGCTTATGGTGACAAAGAAAATATATTCAGATAAAAAGTTTTTTTAAAATTTATTTATTATTATTATACTTTAAGTTCTAGGGTACATGTGCATAGCGTGCAAGTTTGTTACATATGTATACTTGTGCCATGTTGGTGTGCTGCACCCATCAACTCGTCAGCACCCATCAACTCGTCATTTACATCAGGTATA